>NC_051118.1:422390-581420 GCF_014839805.1 Manduca sexta | reverse complement strand
ACTTTGGTTAAAATGATATACCTGTTTAGTGCAACTGAACTTCAAAAAAATATATAATACAGAACTCCATGGAAAATTTTAGTCAATCTTAATTTATTAGAAACCGTAACCCAATGGATTTTAGTTGGGTTTTAATGGAGGTATTTTAAATAGTATTTTGTTGGTTCCTGTATCTGCCGGCTTGGGTTTTAATAAAAAAAATATTTTGACATTGTAAAAAGCGAGTCAACCAGGGAAAGCGGATGTACGGAGTGACAAAGCCATGATATTACGATCAAGCTCCTTAACAAAAGTATAATGATTTCTTATATTTACGCGAATGTTAGACATTAAAATTATATGTGCTATAAAACCTTGCTTCATGCCAAGTTTCAAGATTCTAAGGTCGACTGGAAGTACCCTTTAGGTTTTGATTCTCTTGGGAGTAGTTGCGAGTTTGAAAATATGCGGCTTAAATTGCTGTATCGTTTGATTGCGTTGATTTAGAAGTTTGATTTTGATATTCAAAAATTAAACTATTTTTCAGATTTTATCCTGGTTTTAATGTTTTAGTTTTCCTGCCGATGTTGCGAAGACTTTGCAGCCTTCGTGTTCAGCCTTCCACGCGGGGGTGATATGTTGTTCATCCGCAAACTCAATATCGGCATATATACCGGCAGTCCGTCCCACTACCAACTAGGTACTTGTATCAAAACCTACAACCAAGAAAATGTTTCATTCCTATACTTAATTAAGTTTCTTCATTTATTTTGTAATTGTTTAGCTCGTATTATTTCGTGGCAGGCTTAAGGTTGTATTGGCTGGGGTCCAAATCTACCAAAATTAATTTGATTAACTAAAACGTGACGTGCTTAATTTGTATTTTGCCGCTGGAGCTTTGGTTTGTTCAAATGTGTTTGTAAACCAATTGCGAATTTGTAGCTATTTTGTTACAAGAAAAATTCGATCAAGTGCCATTTGGACTTGTGAACCAAGATCGGTAAACTTACCTTATTTTATTAAAGTACATAGATATGATTTTCAAATATTTTCATTTACATATGCTGTTAGACATTGGCTTCTTATTTTTTTGTTATTGCATATCTACGGTTTTCAGATTTTTCCTTTACAAGTACTGTACATTGCTGCTTATCAAATCCATGATTCTGTCAACTGGAAGTATCCTAAAAGTTTTGATTCCATTTTGAAATAGCAAAATATGTTTTGTAAACGGTCATATCTTTTGATCACGTTGACTTATAAGTTTATTTTTTGCACAGCTAAAAGAGACTGTAAACACGAGTATTTGATCTAAATTTCAACTTGATACCTCTTCGCGTACCTGCGAAAAATGGTCTTGATAGACAGACGGACGGAGAACAAAGCAATTCTATAAGAGCTCCTTTACGCTAAAACTCTATAAAATCATATTTTTAAATTTTATATATTTTACACTTGAAATTCAAACTCTAATTATGTTCTAAAGGAAAAAAGGTTAAAGAAAATGTTTTCTTTTAGTGCAAATATTAGCATATATATAAACAGAATAGGTATATATATATATATATATATATATACCTAGTAATCTGATTACTTATTTGGAAGCATATATGATGTGACTTTAAAATTTATTCGTCTAACTGTTCATTAGATATAAGAATGTTATTATTTCGGACACAAATTGCAGACTTCGAGTTAATACTACATACATAACATCAGGCATTTATCCCCGAAGGGGTATGCAGAGAGCGCAACTAAAGGGCACCCACTTTTCGCCAAGTATGTTCCGTTCCATGATGTGATAGGGGGCGAGCCTATCGCCATATCGGGCACAAATTTCAGACTCCGGGCTGATACTGAGCAGAAAACACCCAAATATCACTTTGCCCGACCCGGGATTCGAACCCAGGACCTCAGAGCGCTGCCGTACCGCACATGCAGTACAACTACGCCACCGAGGTCGTCAAGGTATACAAAAACCATGAATAAAAAAAATCTTTTGATGTATTGATGTACAGAGCGCTATTGTACCGGGCATGCAATACAACTACGCCACCGAGGCAGTCGTTATAGTTCGTTTTAGAGTTAATACTATGCAGAAAAACCCAATATAATTGCCCAGATTCGAACCCGGAACCTCAAGCGTACCTCGCAAGCAACACAACTACGTCACGACACTCACGCCGTGCCAACTAAATCTAATATAACCCATCTTATTTCAGGATCCAGGCTCCCTCACAAATCCTTTTCCAATGACGACATTGTTTCCACTATCGAAGTCAGGCATTACCTGAATCCAGGAAAAGCTAACAGGCTGTCTGGAATTTTAAATAAACATTACCCATGTGTTGTATACATTAAATTCAATTTCTGTTTGAGACGTTCTATGACGTCTAAGATACAAGCGATTTTGTTTAACCTACTTCCTACTAATATTATAAATGCGAAAGTTTGTGAGGATGGATGTATATATGTAAGTATGTTTGTTCCTCTTTTACGAAAAAACTACTGAACGGATTTGGATGAAACTTTACAGTAATATTGATTATACATCAGAATAATACATAGGCTACAATTTATAATGATTTTGTGTAATTTGGTCATAATATAACGATACATATTAAGTAAGTCGGAAAAAAAATCCGGGAAACTCCTTCACGCGGGCGAAGCCGCGAGCAAAAGCTAGTGTTTTATGTGACTAAATCAGAGTTCTAAGACATTGGGAAAATTGTCATACAAAAATTATGTGCTCAGGTAATGGTTATTCTATGTACTGTCGAATAGCAAAACATCAAGTAAATTACTTCGTATTTTTATCATCTCGAGATTTGTACGTTTTTAATACGCATATTGGCATATTTTTTGTACTCATATCCAAGGACGCTGGGACATCGTCACAGACATTTCAACTAAGACAAAGACATATTACCAATTAGTAATAGTTTTTGGAGCGGTTTGGGCCTGATGTCCGATCTATATCTAATTATACTGTTTAATATCTTTGCTTTAGGGCGAATTATTGATTCCTTAAAATTATAGTCAATAGAGCCAATAGGTATCTCCTTCGGTGGTATTGCTGTACTGCTGTCGTGAGGTTTCAGGTTCGATTAAGCTCGGGTAAAGTGATATTGATTTTCCATTTCCATGTGCTTTCCCGGATGAAATTTCTGCTATATATTTTCCCGGGATAAAAAGTAGCCTATAATTTTACCAAGATCTTAAACTATCTCCATATAAAATTTCATAAAAATCCGTTCAATAGCTTATGAAAAAATCGATAAAATACAGACAGACAGAGAAGGGGACTTTGTTTTATTTATATTGATTTTACATTAATCTATTACATCGCTATTCTCCTGTCAACTACACCAAAAACCAACACTACAGCTACATTAAACAAATATCAATTTCGTGAAATTACAGCCTCAATGAGGTCCCAATGGTAACGTTTTCTATACGATATTAACATGTTATTTGTTATGTTTAATATTCTATTATTTGTTGTGAACAGGGCTTTTGAAAGTAGTTTTTGGGTTTCTGTGGGCTTGATCAATTGTTTTTGTATGCGGTTTCGACCGCGTGGAAATATTTTTTCGGGATAAAATGTGGCCTATACACACACACACACACACACACAATATCACGCATTTATTTCCAAAGGGGTATGCAGAGGCGCAACCAAAGCACCCACTTTTCGCCAAGTGTGTTCTGTCCCATGATGTGATAGGGGGCGAGTCTATCACCATATCGGGCACAAATTCCAGACTACGAGTTGATACTGAGCAGAAAAACCCAAATATCATTTTGCCCGACCCGATTCGAACCCAGGACCTCAGAGTGCTGTCGTACCGCACATGCAGTACAACTGCGCCACCGAGGCAGTCTAGTCAGTCAAGTGGCCTATAGCACTCAGTAATGTAACTTACGTTAGAAATCGGTTAAGAAGTTAGAGATTTAGTGCTTTCAAACAAACTCTTCAGCTGTATATTAGTATAGATTATAATCAACCAGCTTTTACTGCTTTATGTTAAAGCTTTTACCCAGAATGTAAGATTGATCACGAAATGAATATGACGCGATTTCTATTGGTTCATTATATAATATAATAATAATATCAACCCTGTATTATATACTGGCCCACTGTTGGGCACGGGCCTCCACTACTACTGAGAGGGATTAGACCTTAATCCACCACGCTGGTCTAGTGCGGATTGGTAGACTTCACACACCCTCGAAATTCGTATAGCGAACTTTTCAGGTATACAGATTTCCTCACGGTGTTTTCCTTCATCGTTAAAGCAAGCGATAATTAAAAAAAACACACACACAAAAATTTTACAAAAAGTCAGAGGTGAGTGCCTTGGGATTTGAACCTGGGGATATTCGTCTCGGTAGTCCGTTTCCCAACCAACTAGGCTATCGCTAGCTAATGGTGAATTAACTTTTTTATAATTGTCACTATATTTTTCTGAAAACTTTTTTAGGACCGCAATAAAATAAACAAATAAAAAATTACGTAAATCAAATCATAATCGAAATTTGCAAAACCGTCGTTCGAATGATAAGTTATACAAATCGTTAAATGTTTTCCTGTTTGTTTTCTTTGTTTCCATAAAATTGATTACGACTGTTAATAATATAAAAAAGTTGCCAAATCGGTCCAACCGTTACTATTGGTCTGCTTATCGATTAACACAGGGTTATTTTGATATTCCATTAATAAACAAAACGATAAATATATTTAATCTCGAATAACATTGTGCCGAAAATCATCTATAAATAATAAATATTTGCACCAAAAATTCTGTTTATTTGATCATTTTGCAGTTTAATGCGAACATGGCGTGTGTGTGAGTGTATTTTTGACTGAAAGTGATGTTGCCACAGCGACGAATTCTCTTAAAGTAGTAATATAATAGAACGTGTAAAATTAATATTACTTTTCATTGCTATTTATTTTGTTCGAAACTTACATAAATTTATTTTACTATGATTCGAATAACTAATTGTAGTATTATCTTCAAGAAGCCAACTTTCTGACTCCAAGCTAAAACTGAGTAATTTTAGGATGGAAAACCTAGTCAATTAATTTTGGCCCGACCCGGGATTCGAACTCAGGACCTCAGCAAGGTAGTGTTACTCGTACAGCGTCTGCGCCACCGAAGCAGTCAACACATTATTATACATCAATAATGGATAAACCACAAAAACCTTTTAAAACATGGCCAAAATTACCTTACAAAAAGTTCAGGCGAAAAAGCTCTTATAACTTAATATGAAATAAATTTACGTTCTGCCATAAGTTAATTTGCTGAAAATCATTACGCCGATACGCAGTTCATTTTAAATAATGATTATCCATTTTGTATACGCGCTTGTTTATTTCAATCTCTGCTTGTATTTATTGGCTGTCTCGTATTTTTTGAGATACGGTCAATGAACAGTTTTGCAGTATTTAATCATGATTTCCAGTTTTTTGCAAAAATAACCTTAAATTATTATCAACTTTTGCTTGCGCCTGCGTGAAAGAGTTTTTCCGGGATTAAAGTCCTGTTATATATTTACTAGGAATATATATGTGAAATTATCTTCATCGAAATGTAATTGATAGTTTTTGAGTTTATCGCTTTAAGACAAAAGCGGCGGGGGTCTTTGTTAAAAATATTTTGCAATGGTATTGCTATTTTTTTGGGTAAATAATGAATTGGAGTTGTTGTGTTTTATCGCTTTGTTTATTTCTGCCGCCAAGCAAAGAATCCATCACAATCGAATACTGAAGTCAGATTTGACAGCTGGGACATCATTTAGCGACCTAAGGCAAGACCAGGTTTTATTGCTAGAATATGCTGAGTTAGAGCTGTTTTGTGACAATTTAAATTTTTTATCTGTTTTTATTGAATTCACTTACTTTATTTTGTTTTTAAAGATAAAAATCATCCGGTGCCGTCCCGTATGCGCCGATGAAAGTCAGCGCGGGCTTTGGTTGGTATGTCGGTGTAGAGTGTAGTGATTAGGGACTGTGTCCAATGCTAGCTTGGATGATGCTATACTCCCAAGTCGACATTGGACTGTAAGACCGGTCAAACCAACATCACCGTTCCACTGACCCCCCTGTCGTGGCAAATTAACGTTTTTCCACGCGAAAAAAAAGTACATAAAATAAAATAAATAAATCTAGGATAATCACTGGGCTGAGATACCATAAACTATATTAAGATGGCTTTAGTATTATACAGTGCATTAACTTCCCATGGCTTTAATATGTATGGACAGTTCCTGTAGGCAACGGATTATCTGAGCCTTTGACATTAGTTTAGTCTATGGGCGGTGGATGCTATTTACCATCAGACGGACAGTTTGCTCGTTTACGATCAGGGAAACGACCTATTCGACAAATGTAGTAAAGCCTTTCCGAAGCCAGTCTAGTACTTTAGACATGTCTACGACGTTCTAGGTAGTTTCGCGTTAATCTAGTCTTTAAAAGCCGACAGGAGGCAAATAAAGCCTTTTCGTATTCATTTCGATGCAAAGGTATTGAAAGGCGTAATAAATAAGACTTCCTGGTGTAGCAGACGAGTATTCTCAAACAAGATATATTGGCTCCAATAACTTTGACAAATGTTGGCTCGAACGGAAAACATAAATATTGTAATGAAATGAAATAATTTATTTGAACCGGTAAATTGGTTAACATTATTTAGATTCCGTCAATATTAACTCTACCACCAGTTTGGAAAGTAGTTTTCACCAGAGAAGAACGGGCAAGAAACTTTGGTGTTGCTCTTTTGCTAAAGCTGTAAAATTATTTAGCTCTGATGTAAGTTTGCAATAAGAAGAATAATTGGTTAATGTTCATTGTTGCCTAAGAAGCAATTACAAAACAGGGTTCAAAGGCTCTGATTCTTTGTTACGGATAAAAGGCGTAAGTCACAAAACCGTCTCGAATAAGTCAAACTTGACGAATATTATTGTTGGTGGTAAAATTATTAATTTATAATTGCATGTTACCTGAGTTCAAGAGAATTCAAAACCCACCAAAACCACAATAAAACAATTTACTTAAATACACAAAACCAGGAAAAATTATACATAAATTTCAATCACAACCAAAATGGCCGACCAAAACGTTTTGCGTTCAACATTAAATAATTACGTTGCGGTCAGTAACCATAAAAAAATGCATCAACATTAAACTCGTACGTATTCCATCTCATTAACTGGAAAAAACCGCTTCCAACCGCTACGAACCGGTTGAGACCGGACTCGCATAAATTCAAAATGGCGGCTCACTCAGGCGCGAATGTGATAACCGATTGGCATTGTTACATTGTCTTGATGCGTTTAGTTAGTGGTAGATATAAGTCTTACGATGGAAAATTTTCAGGCTGTTAACATGACTTCTTTAAGCAGATCATTAGAGTAGTTTGGGCAATCTGTTCAATACATATGGAAATAACGTATAAATACTTGGAAGTATTTACGACTCAAAATAAGTTTATAAAAATAGACAACAAACAACGGATGGACTAAATATTTCTACCTAACATTTAGGCGATATATTTGTGAGCATTTACGTGATAAAAAAGTATTCACAGGTTATACCTAGACTAAAATATAAAGCTCAAAAATACTATCTAGAAGCACTACACCAAACCAACGAATCTAATCACAAAGTTCAATTTAACCCACCAAACTCAAACCAGTCAACATACGAAGTGTGCCAAATAAAGCCAACCCTTTCGCGGCGACACGAAAATCAAGAGGAAACGCAACACCATATCCGTTTTTATCAGTTTTTATTGGCACCGCTCGCAGGGCTGGCCGGATACGGCGGACCCCGTTTTTATGTCCCCACAGAGCGACCTCTGATTGTGGGATAAGGTTTGAGATGTTTGCTTTGGGAAATGAAGTTTTTGGCTTGGTTACTGATGAAAGATGAAGTTCTTTTTAATGGCATGTTATAACATTTATATTATATTGTATTCCTTAGTTACTCGCGGTTAAGCTAAGTATGAAATTTTCTCAAGCAATGTTGTGTACATCTTTAATTGGTGCATGTATTAGTTATTAAGCCTGTGTAAAATGTATTAGACTGTTGAATATATGTACTGTTGATGTTCCTTTTATAGTAAATAAATAAATAAATGAGATGAAAGATTTGTTTAGTTGTGTCGGCAAGTATTGTTGATGGTTCCAAGGTTCAGTATGGTCAGAAAACTTGAGTGCAGTACAGTACTTTTCAAAGCTTTATTCCAAAAAGCCCAGAGTGATGTTAGTGACGCGATTAAGCCAGATTCGACACACGATTAGTATGATAGATTTATATTTTTTCTAAATAAGCGTTGAATATGTTATATTGTCTACCGTGATTATTAATCTCTCTCTCTTCCTCTCTCTCTCTTTTTCTTTTTCTGTCTTCTAAGCTATACACCACACAAGGTAGTGGGGTCAGTTTTCCTCATTAGTCTACTTCACTTCGCTCTATCCAAGACATCTTCGGAAACTTGACGTTCTTTCATATCCCTCAGTACTTCAACTTTCTACCTTGTCTACGGTCGTTTATTTTTACTTTTTATTTTATTTGTTAAATAATTCTATTTATTTTTCATTTATTTATCTTATTATACGTTAATATTGTGTACAATTCTTTAACTCTTTCTTTTGCTTAGTCTTATTCTAACCCGCTGTCGTTTATGATTTACACCATCAAGTATAATCCAAAGGCAGCGAAATGTTTTCGTTGTCACTTCTATATATTTTAACGAATGCCCGATAAAGTTTGTGCCGCACATTTTTCTCGTTTTGTTGTTTCTGATCAGATATATTGAAATATACTTTTTAATGTTTATGGGAATTTGAATTAATGTCGGCTGTGGCTCCTATGTATTTGTGTTAATAATGATTTCTTAGATAACGCGAGTGTTAGACATTGAAATAAAACAATTTTTCGGATTTTATCGCGATTGTTTGTCGATTTTTGGGTCAGTTTTTTAGTTTGAATATTTTTGATATGTTATTACATTAGTGCTAGGACGGCAGTATAATTTTATACAACTGAAAACGAGTCGACCTCATGAAATTAAACCGAAAGTCGGAAAAAAAATATCCTGGGAAACTCCATCCCAGGCGAAGCCACGAGCAAAAGCTAGTAGACTATAAATAAAATTTAACAAACTGCTGGTTGCAGCGAAAGCGGATGCTAGAAGACCACGTGGGCGACCACCCGTTGGTCTGATTGATAGTATAACAGGAATCTCTATTACCACTGCGTTGAGGAAAGCCGAAGTCAGGAGAGCTTAGAAACAGCTTATCTTCGACTCCGTCAAGAAGTTTCAAGATGGACACGGCTATTAGTAATGAAGAATACGATCAATAAAAAAAGACTATAGATCATTGAGTATATTTAATAGTCTTGCAAAGGTAAGCTGATAATATTTCATAAATCTAATTAAATAATGCCTTAAGTTCAAATAAACTGTAGCAACAGCATCTAAAACTTGCTATTACAAAACATGTTACTGATTTATTTCACAGGCAGACATAAATAATCATGTTTAATGGTCAAGAATTCTGGTTACATTTTTTTCACGGCGGGGAACATAACTACACATAGCGTGATAAACAAAGACTTAATTTAACAGAATTTTTATGTGAGACAGTTACACTACCTACAAGATATATATAATGAGTAAGGCTACGTGGTCAGTCGTGCGAAAAAAAAGAAGAAAAAGGGCGCGAAACTGAACCGGCTGGCCAGCGGACCACTGCGTCGGCGATACACTTTTGCTTGCATTTTGCTTAGGATCGGACGGACGTTCACAATCGTTGCATGGCTATATTTTTAAGTTCTTGCTCTTTTGCTTATTTGTTAACTAATTTGATTAAATTTGTTGTCTTTTAGTAAATAAGGTAAGTTTTTGTTATAAGTACTAAATACTTATTTTTATTTTGAGTTAATTGTCAAACAAATAAATGTTAAAAACGCTAAATATATTGTAAATATATTTTTATAGCGGGAGAAAGCTGTCTTAGTTAAAATCGCTGTCACTTATAACTTATACCACCGTTAATTCTTATAGTTAGTGTGACTTTCGTAACGTGTGGTTACCGCGTAAGCACATAATGAGCCAAGTAATACAGTCATTGTTTTGTAACTATGAGAGTAGGGTGACCAGGAATGTGTTTTATGATGGGAATATTGTTTATTATTGACACTTTTGTTTATGGTATACTAGAAGTTGTTTCCGGCTTTATCTATGTTGCCAACGTTTTCCGGAAGAAAAGTATAGTTTTTATATTTAAAAATAACTTTATAATAGTGAATCCAAGATTGAGTCTATTTTTATGATAAATTTCATCCAAATCTGTTCAGTAGTTTTAAACAAAGATTCAAGCATTGAAACATCCAAATATGTTTACAATTTTTTTTCATTTATGTTATTAAAAAAATCCATATCAAGCGTCTCCGCTCGCACTTATAAATTATCCCACCTAATTCCCTCACCAAAATGTAGTAACAACGTGTGGCCACACTACAGGATAATGAGCGGAATAAAACAGTATTACCGGACTAAACCTGGCCAAGTTCACGGTTAAGGAAAACCCTTGGAAAATATGTTGCGTGGTAAATACATGTTGCGTCCAATTTACGAGATAACTGCGGGATTCCCGTTCATGATGGTATAAAAAACTTTGTATAAGAGTGTTCGTATTTGGCGAACGCGTTTAGATCTCGGTATGCGAGCGGTATAATTTTTTTCTAGTAGAAAAGTTGTACTGCCTTATCTCTGTGTGCAATATACCACTAGTATTTAATTAACAAAAAAAAGCATCATTTATTGACGTTATTAAACACATTTGTGAAAAAAATTGCGATGTCATAAAATTATCCTTAAAAAAGGGAATTTTTGGTCAAAAGATACATTGATTCATAATTTTGGATTTCTAGTGTCTATTAGTCAGTCAGTATGCACGCCTGGGTACCACTACAATGAACATTTCTGTCGCCAAGCAATTAGTCGCTGTTGTGTTCTGATTTGAAGGACATTGTAGCCAGTGTAACTACTGGACATAATAACTTAACATCTCATGTTTCAGGATGGTAAGCGCAGTGGAATACCAAACAATACTTTGTAATTCAAGGGGTTGGATGGTGTTTCTATTATTTATGGGCGGTCGTATCGCTTACCATCAGGCGAACGGCAAGCTCGTGTCGTCATTCAAAGCTATAAAAAAATTAGGTACTTTTTATTTTTATCGGTTATTTTTTAATTTATTTCACTTCCTTGTCCTATTCAATTGCCTACCAGATCAATTTCAAACATTTAGACTGTCAAAGCCTACAAAGCTTGTGATCCGGTCATTCCTACCCGAGTAATGCGGGTATCCTTTTATTGCGGTCCCGTGGTATCCGGCCACTGACCCGGTTATCCGTGACGGTTTGGGAAATTAAAAAAGTTTGAAAAACGCGTGAATGCTTGTATGATAGGATTAAAGAGTGCCATTTACTTGAAAGGTTGATAGATAATTGTATTTTTAGATCTATTTATAGAATATAGGTTTCGCTCGTGGATCCGGCAGCGTTACCGTCCGTGCCCGAGACAATGTGATCTACAGCGCTTATAGGTTATGTACTTTCCTATTTGTGAGAGATTAAAATCGGTTGAGTCTTATTTTAGTTTCTTCATTACCAAAAAATCAAATCTTTTCTTTTTATTCTCTTTAGAGCCTTCTTGCAGTATACAGTGCGGCTAAGCATGTTACACTGCTGGAGAAGGACCTCTACTTTTGAGAAGGGTTAGGCCTCAGACCTCCACTCTGGTTTGTGTGAGAAGACTTGAAAACTTTCAAAAATGCAATACGCTTATCCAAGTAAAAAATCATCACTAAAAAGCTTAAGTCTGCTGATGAATACAATAATGCTAATTTATCAGAAACTTCTAGAAACTCTACAGTTAAACAAATATTGGCGGGTAACACAAACATTTGTTCCAGAATTAGTTTAGTAGAAACTCTGGCTCGATGCTTGTCATTTACAATCTGCTGTCTATTCTCGCTTACAGGAGTTTCTGTTGCGTATATCTTTGGTAAGGTAATTTTCCCGTGATGTTTCCCTAAATTTATGTCATTGACATAGCAAAGAAACACAGTGCTTGTAGCCATAAAAAAGGGCTCAATATACTTGTTTCCAGAGCCATAGTAAATAAATTATAAAAAACGTCATAAAAAAAGTAGAGCCACTAGTAATCAATTTTAAAAATGGAACGAAAGCAGAAATAAATAACGTACCTTATTTGTAAGTTTTTATGTTTCTTTATAACACGCAACGTAGTTTTCGAGTAATTTTTTTAGTATCTTTTGAAAAGTAATAAGTCTTCTACTCTGTATTAATGAAAATAAAAAATACGACATTTGGTGTTAATGATGGCGTTTCTTGGATATTTTTTATTCACGGTACACATTCCGAAGTGGGGGTATCTTTATTATTATTTTGCAAACTTGATTGATAGGTCGTGTCAAACTTGCAACCCTGACTAGAAACGTATCTTTAGAAGGATTTTTGATGGTCATGAAGGACTGCTTTTTTGGCGTAGTTGTATTTTTATATATTTTTTATTGCTTTGAATGACGAGGCGAGCTTACCGTTCGCCTGATGGTAAACGATACGACCCTCCATAATAAGTAGCAACGCCATCTAACACCTTGAATTATAAAGTATTGTTTGGTATGGAAATAACTGGGAAGACTAAAGCCTAATCGAAGGATCAGGGCTTAGGCTTGTCAGTAGTAAAGGAGGTCCGTGCCCAACAGTGGGAGAGTATATAATACAGCGGTGATAAAAGCGCTAATATATTATTATTATAGAGGTAACCAGTCGACACGTCAATTTCAAATGTAAATAAATCTATATATAGGTTCCATACTTCTGTACCTTCGTGGCTAAAAACTAAACTTATTACGAAAGTTAATTTGCACAATTCGCCTTACGTATTTTGCTGAGAACATTTAATATCCTTTTCACTCTCAAAAAAATATATTATCTCTTTCGTCCGGGGCCATTTTGTTAGTCTTGTCGCGCAGTTAGCTTAGCGGATTAACATAATTGCGGGGTATACCCAATTATGCCATTGTTAAAGTTGCAAGAATGAAAATTCCTTTACGGTAGTATTTTAAAAACAATTTGCTGTAAGATGATAGCGACCACCGTACACATGGTGTTAAAACCCGCCATAGTGGCCCAAGTTCGCGTTCCGGGATCAGCCCGTGTATACCCGGTTCCAAGGCCGGCATAATTGTGTCGACTATCGGGAGATAATCATCTCTCTTCAATCGACATTCTATTGGACCCTACTCCACTTACCATCAGGTGCAGTGGTGCTTTGCCGCACACGTATATAAAGTATTCATCCATTAGTCTATAATGTAGTTCGAGATTTATACAAACTATGACTACAATATGGGTTTAATCAATGATATAAAAAGGATACATTTGTCTTTACCACACAGTCAT
Source organism: Manduca sexta (assembly GCF_014839805.1). NCBI lineage: Eukaryota > Metazoa > Arthropoda > Insecta > Lepidoptera > Sphingidae > Manduca > Manduca sexta. The sequence goes on along the minus strand of NC_051118.1, from coordinate 567,931 downwards.
AAGACGTAACGTTGTCGCTAAAGGGATATGTCGCTCGCAGCTTCGCTTGCTTGAAGAAGTTTTCCGGGATAAAAGTCCCGCTATATATTATCCTGGGATAGAAAGTAGCCTTAAACCTTTCCAGGGTCTTAAACTATCTCCATACCAAATTTCATAAAACTCCGTTCAGTAGATTTTGAGAAAATCGATAACATAGCGACAGACAGAAAAGGGGACTGTTTTATCCTACTAATATAAATGAGAAAGTGTGTTAGCATGGATGTATGGATGTATTTTTGTTCCTTTTTCACGAAAAAACTACTGAACGGATTTGGTTGAAATTTTACAGTAATATTGGTTATACATCAGAATAACACACAGGCTACAATTTATAATGATTTTGTGTAATTTAGTCATAATATAACGATACATATCAAGTAAGTCGAAAAAAAAATATCTCTGAAAACTCCTTCACGCGGGCGAAGCTGCGAGCAAAAGCTAGTAATATATATATAATCTCTTTCTGCATCACTCTCTATACATAATTATCCACTTATAGGCATATAGCGACATTTGTCTCCAACATATTCCAATCATACTAAATTCATATCAAAATATTTAACAGCCGCTTAGCTCCAAGATTAACCCTTTTCGAAATGGGATTATTTCTTTCATACAAGGGGATTTGAATGTTCAAACACGAGACAATGTATAGCTAATTATGTATAGCGAATTTATATCATTTAAATTATTGAATAAGAGACTTAACATCTATGTATTAAAGTGACAATTGCATTGGAGTGTCATGCAGTATTTTTTTATTCACAATATGGCTGATGTTTATATTGTTTATGGACGGTCGTATCGTAACTCGCACTATAAGCAATTAGCTCGTTTCATTGCGTCGTTTAATTGTAAAAAAACTACTTTAGAATATTTACATTATTTTTTTCGAATCGGCAAACAGTTTCTTGTAGGCTGCATGGCTGAGAGCCTTTGCCTTTTTCAAAATGAGTAGGAAAAAATTAAAAATAAAACTGTATTTTTAAATTAGGAATCGTAGGTATTCAATACCTCAAAGAATTTATAATTTTCCTGCTTTTTTAAAGACACGAATACTATACATTAAACACCCCGATACAGTGCAATCCGGTTATAACGACATTGAAAGGTTTACTATATCCGGATGCTATATCCGATTATTGTTATAAATTATACTCTTTTTAAACATGCGTTTGGCCGGGAATTCGCCATTTAATCGTTAAACCGGTTTATAATAATTGTTATCAGAAATTTTAACACCAAAAATGCTAGACTAAAACATACATAATAAATATTTCTGAGGGTCAAAAAAATCGGTATATAATAAAAATACAAGAGGGTATTTACTGAGGTCCATAAAATCCCCCACAGCTGTGAATGTCTGCAATGCGACATTCTGTTCAACAAAATTCATTGTAGGCTCTTTGGCTTCTGTCCTGTGGTTAGCATGGTCTTAGATAACGTGTCGAAACTAGAAATTCGTGCAATTTTCACGTGCGGAAAGCAAAGGTATAGTATGCAGCTACATGTATTGTTTTGTAACGTTTTGCAGAGTTATAAGGTTATATAAAGAAATTGTGAAGATTGTCATAGAGAAATTTTGCGTTCATGTTATAGTTACTCAATATATTGTGATATACCAAAACAGCTATATAAAATACGTCACATTTTTAACATATCGTGGTTTGCACTTTTTTAATGCGCTCATTAGCATCTTCTCTGTATAAATCTTATTTTAATATTTTAGTATTTAAAGATGCTGTGTGTATAACAGAGACTTTTAAATAAATAAATCTAAATTCACATTGGTCTCTTTCTTAATTAATAATAATAATATCAGCCCTGTATTATATACTGTTCCGCTGCCGCCACGGGCCTCCTCTACTACTGAGAGGGATTAGGCTTTAACTCACCACACTAGCCTAGTGCGGAGTGGTAGACGTCACATACCCTTAAATTCTTATAGAAAATTTCTCAGGTATGCAAGTTTCCTCACGATGTTTTCCTTCACCGTTAAAACAAGCGATAATTCACAAAGAATACACACATCATTAAAAAAGTCAGAGATGTGTGCCCTTAGGATTATAACCTGTGGACATTCGTCTCGGCAGTCCGTTCCACACCCAACTAGGCTATTTATTACCTTTCTAATTACTAAATATTCATAGCTTTCGATATATTATCTCACACACTGTTAATGATAATATTAACTTTACGTTCGACCGTTTTCAAGTTGGACTAAGTTGATAGGACCAGTATAAGATGACCTACCTGGTTTATGATTATGCGGGGTAAAGGTAGATCAAGCGACATGATGAAACTTGTACATTTTAGTTTTGTTTACATTTATTTACAGATTATAACAAAGCAATGCCTTGGTGGCGTAGTTGCGTTACGGTACCCCTTCAGTGCTGAGATGTCGGGTTCGATCTCAAGGGGTCGGGCAAAGTGTCATTATTAGTGATAAATATATACCATTCGTTTTTATTTTATCGTGGTTTTTATATAATAATTTTCGCTTGACGTTTCGAAGACTTTGCAACCTTCATGGTCACTGGGGATCTGAGGTGTTTGTCGTCCGAAAAGTTGAAGATACAATATCCACCTTCATTTTACAATTATACAAAAACCACGATAAAAAAAAAAAACTTTTGATGTTTAATATTCGCGTAAACATAATAAATAACTCCTTTCTTGAGTTTTAGAGCAGTTCATTAATTAAATACTATAGGTATACAATATTTCAAGAATATGCAAGCTCTGTCGTACCTTCTTTTGTGGAAATACTAGTTTGAAGATAGTTGTCGCCAGCATAATTACATTATGAAACTTATCGTGTAATGTGTTGGGCCGAAGAGCGCAGTTGCAATTCAAAGTTCTGATTAGTTGCAACTGTAAATTGCAAGTTGTCGTTACTATGAGGCGAGATTTGCACCTCTTATTAGCATATAATACTTAATCATATATCTACACCAATATTATAAAGAGGAAAGCTGGTAGGTTTGTAGAGTCTAATCTGAACTACTGAATAAATTTTAAAATTCTTTCATTATTAGACACCTGCATTACTTCTGAGTAATATAGATTTTCTTTCTGTCTTTCTTTTTCGGGTTCGCTTAGGTAGCTAGTGAAAGGCTAGTAGGTTAGCTAGGTTAGGGCTTTTTTCTTCCTCATCGTTGAGGATCGCGACGCGTTCCTCCCTTTGTCTTTATTTAGATTATGTACATAATTTTATTTCTTCTTTCTTGCCAACCCGAGCTGGCTTCTTTGTTTGCTATTTAGACTTTCATTTATTTTATATCCAATATAAATTGTCTTTAGTTTATATAAGCGATTTTATTTAAGTAATAATTAAATACTCTCATGTGCCTTGATTTATCATATGTGCAACTATGTTCGCATGAATAAAGCATTTTATTTTTATAGACTTGTTATCCAGAAAAACTTATTGACGCGGGCTGATTCCCGGGCAAAGCTTGTATATAATAACAAAACATTTTTTTTTCTCTCTTATATACATCCCTTGGTTGTCTGTAAGAGATTGCCTTGCGGGATAAGACCGCCATTTGTACATTTCTCTTTTCTTGTTCCATGATTTTTGACTGGTGTAAAATAAAGTGTAATAAATAAAAAAAGTGAATGTTTAATATTATTATGCACTTATACGCCTAGCTTTGTAAACCTTCATGATAAACATCTATAAATATTTTTCTACAATGACAATGAACATTTATGAATTAACTGTGCATCGAATAATGTTGAATATTTAGGAATGTTAACACAGAATTTGGACAACCGAAAGGGAAAACTCCCCTTTGAGGATAGAGTAGCATTCCTGAAAAGGAATTACCTAAGTACAAAAGAGATAGACATATACTGTATTAAGTGTAGGGGAACGAGAGTGGGAATAAGGTACCACAAAAAAGTGACGTGCGTTTTGTTTAAGTTGATAGTAAAATTTTCTTTGCCAATAGTTTTCCGTCTTAACATACATTACCTAGAACTATATTTTCAAAAGACTCCTAATCAATATTCTCCAAATCTTCAGAAAACTTTACACATACTCCGACAATGCAAAACAGAGAGACATACTAATTCGAATCAAGCGAATCTGTTCCTTAACCGACGATTACACGACCAGCATAACTTGACACCTCAGTTTAAACTTCAGTTATAGTGACGGGGCTCACAATGGCAGGTATTATACACTGGATGTTACGCGTCGTTTAAGATAAGACGACGTTATCTCTATTAATAGTAATAGGTTTCGAGAGAAGGGTTGAATTTTAAATTTATTACCGGTATATTTAAGATTAAAATGATGTATTAGGGATGTTTTTATGTTAGTAGATAACATAGTTGTGTTTTTATTACTATCATGTGGTTAAAATATTTGCATATAGTAAAGTGCTGGTGGTAGGATATATCTGCCCGGATAGTGAGCACCGTACACAAGGTGTTAAAACCCGCCATAGTAGCCCACGTAAGTATGGCGTTCCGGGAGCAGCCTGTGTATATCCAGTTCTAACAGGCCGGCATAATTGTATCGACTGTCGAGGGTAGGCATCTCACGTCAATCGACATTCTATTCCACTCCACTTAACATCAGGTGCAGCGGGGTCAATGTGTCGTGGCCGAAAAAAAGAGTTCTTTTTTATTGCTTTGAATGAAGAGACGAGCTTGCCATTCGCCTAATGGTAAGCAATACGACCGCCCCTAAACAGTAGAAACTCCATCCAACCTTGAATTACAAAGTACTGTTTGGTATTCCACTGCGCTCGCCATCCTGAGACATGAGATGTCTTATTATGTCCAGTAGTTACACTGGCTATAATGTCCTTCAAACCGGAACACAACAGTGGCTACACACTGCTGCTTAGCTGCAGAAATAGATATTGCAGGGGTACCTATCCAGGCGGAATCTCACATATGAGAGACTTACCACCGGTAATTAAATATATTGTATTTTGACGAAACTTATATTTTTTATTTTACATCTACGGTTAAAGTAACCTTTTGTAGAGTATTATTTTCATGAAGATATATGGTTTCATTTAGTAAAGCAATATCAAAGTAACTCTGTATGCATAATGGGAATGATAATCATCCTAGGTCCTTATAAACTGTTACACGTACCTAAATATAATCAATTTGCATAGAATGTTCAATGATTGTCGAACTGCCGGGCGCATATCACCCGAGCAATATCCGTCCCGGATGCAAGAAATACCGGTCTAATGAACCGGGTAATGGCGTGATATCGCTGTTAAATAACTAAGAGCCTTTCGGGATATATAGGAATGTCTGGCGCGTATGTAAGCCTATATTTGGAACATTATATATTGTAAAACTTTTTTATTTATAAAGAAACTAGTTGACCCGACAGACGTTGTCCCATCTTAACTATGAATTTGCAACGCGCATTCTGTCAATCGCTGACAGTTATTTCAAACAATTGACAATTATATAAAATCAATATTTTCGTTAAGTTTTCTTAAATTTTCTAATTATCCGCGCAATTTTTTGTTTTTTTTTCTTTCATAAGAACCTTCTACGGACAATAACAAACACAACAAAAAATAGTGAAGTCGGTCCAGCCGTTCACGCGTGATGGCGTGACCAAGGGAAATAGGGATTCATTTTTATATATATAGATTATCAGCAATATTTTAACATAGATATTATCACGAATATTTTTCTTTTTAGGAGTTATCTATTTTTTAGATCCAAGCTAGCTTTGTTATATCCAATGATAGGGGTTGGACCTGACGATACCAGCCACAATCTCCAAAAAACCCTATATCACCCAAACTGAGAATCGAACCCGAGAACTTAGCACAGCAACACTACGTACTCTACACACTCTAATAATGATAGCGCCAGTGAATGTAGTTTTAAAACAGGCCAGCCAGCCCAAATGGATTTTTGAAAGTTTGGCGGACAGAAGCTCGTTTTAAATTGATGTGTTGGCAAAAAGCTACTTTTTCCGGTGAATATTTGAATTCGTATTTCGTTCCTAATTATATGGAAGGTTTTTTAATTAATTTGAAAGGAGTTTGGGTTGCAAATTGGAAGGCTGGGTGCAATTAAGACAATTAGGCAATAAAAGTTTGGTTACATTAAAATCGTCTTGAACCGACCTATAAAAGGCGGAAATTTATTCCATACGTACATATTTTATAATCCTTCAAAAAAGGCTGTTTGAATTAAATTTTTCTATTAACTGTATAAAAAAGTACAATAAAAATGTAACATAGAAAGAAGTATCAAACTCCGGATATAAATTACCAAGATAACCCTTTGAAAGCTAATGAAAGGGCTAGATGTTAGAAAACGAAAAAGAGACGAATTAATATCATTGTGACGTCATGGGAATTACGATGCAGGCGTTAGAAAGAGATGGAAGGATTATTCGACTACGCGCCCATCTTAGCAAATTGTAATATTTGAAATATGAAATTTCTGTCCCATTTTTTTCACACAACAGCATCATTGTCTTATTATTTGATTTTATGTATAAAATCGAATATAGTAAAATACCCTATCTCTTCTTGAATAATATGACAACCATATAATAATTCAATCCCCGACTAGCCGAATTTCGGCCACGGCGGCCAATCTCAATGGAGATCAGCCAGGTACGCAGGATATAGTGTGTGCACAAGTGTGTGCGCAATACACAGGTGCACTCTCTGTTCCTTCACTCTCATAGTCCGGTGAGATGGCAATCCGACATTATGAGAGATCAGGTGCAGGACCAACGGCGTTACGTGCTTTCCGAGGCACGGGGGTATTACAACGCCAACTTCCTGACTCCGAGCTGCGACTGAGTATTTTTTTAAGATGGAAAACCCCAGTCATTATTATTTTGGCCCGACCCGGGATTCGAACCCAGGACCTCAGCACGGTAGTCGTACTTGTACCATGTACAATTACAACTGCGCCACCGAGCCAGTCAATCATGTTATAATATCGTAATACTAGGCAAGGGCCTTCGTTACTACTGAGAATATTTGGGCTTCGACAACACAGAGGCGGTTTAGTATATAAATATGATTTAAATTAAAATATTTTACGGATTTTATCTCGGTTTTAATATTTTACTTTTCTCCCGACGTTTCGAAGACTTTACAGCCTTCATGGTCACGGGGGGACTGAGGTGTTATTCATCCGCAAAGTCAGTTACAATATCTACCTGCATTTTATAAATTACAAATACAATTTTAGTTTCCCAAAGTAAAATAACGAACAAGGGCGGGCAATATACCAAATACTGGAGTAGTTTGTCAGTCACAGGATGTTTATATCCATCCGTATAGCACGTAGTGATCCATGTAAGTGTGTGCCTTTGTGTATTCTGTTTCAAACGGAACAACATAATTTTGGTGAGGTATCTCTCATCAGTGGACACTGTATCTGGACCCCACTCCATCCACCATTAAAGCAATGCATTTTGCCGTTCTCGTTTAAGGTACTCTCCGATTGAAACAACGAACTAAGCATGTTTTTATAAAACCTAGTCGAAATGTATGAAATATACAGAAAAATATCAAACATCATAATCCAATGATAGTTTCAAATTTTTTATAAAGTGAATATTGTGTCATTAATCTCTCTTTAAAATTCCTACTTTATTGATTCCATGCATCTCCTAAAGTACATACACATCATTTCAATGTACAACTAACATTATTAAATATACAATTTAATAAGGAAAATTTTTTCGTTTAAAATTTTAAAAAGATATAAAAATGTTTTTTAAAAGAAAAAAAATGCAAATATTTGCATATTTTCGCTGTAACTCGTGCGCGGAAAATATATTAAATAAATTCTTAAGGTCGCTTGCTCGGGAAAAACCCTAAAATAAATACCAAGATTCACGTAAGTACTCCTACACCTATACTCAATGTAGCGATATATTGTTTGATTTAATTGAACAGACCTCGGATCCCATCGCGGGACCCGATGAATGATGCCTTTTGTTAATATTTCGTGACACACTGCTCGCATGGCTGTGATTAGCGATAAACTTGGACAACCTATCATCACTTTTATTCATTTTGGAAACACAGTTGCAAAGAAAGAGTAATAGTTAAAAAACTGTTACACACAGTAGCGAGTGTGACATTTTACAAAAGGTAACCCGAAGCAAAACAATTGCCTTAGTTAACATATCGTGGTCAATTTAACAGAAAACAAAAACAAGACAAACGTAAATAAACTTAAAAGGGAAGCCGGTAGGGATCTAGTATTATGGACGCTTCGCCATTGCCGACTTTTAATGTTTCCAAATAAAAATAAGAAAATATAAAAATTGACGACTAACAGCCGTTTTCAATTAACAATCTAAATAAAAATGTTCGATACGATCGCAATCGTAGTCTTGGATACGATCTCAATCGTATTCTTCGATCCGAACCCGAGAATAAAACAACCAAATAAGTCATTTGTAAGCATAGAAAAATCTTTGTTCTGATTGGTGAATTTTTCGAATCAAGATTGGGCTCGTTTTTTGGAATCAGCGGTAAACCAAAGTTACAGCTAGGCTTCATTTAACCAATGTAAGTGTTCCTCTCGTCTCTCCAGTGGCGGAAGTGAGAAAGCGTTTTTTTTTTTTCAAAGAAAAGTAACCATAACTTTGGGTCAAATTTATAGTTAGGAATACAAAATTGTGTATCAAAATTATTGAGAACTGGTCAAAAATAATTAAACTAAGATGATTAGTCATTAGGGGACTATCGCAAAAGAGTCTAAGAAATAAAATTGAAAAAGAAATTCTTTGTAATAATTTGTTTATGTCATAAAAAATATTTTTGGGATTATTAGATATTTTTATGAAAATGCATAGAATCGTATGACATATATAACTCGAGTTGTACAAACATTATAACATAGAAAATGTTAAGACTGAATTTTGGCTACGGCAGCAAATCTCAACGGAGATCAGTCAGGTACGCAGGAGATAATATGGTACACAAGAGTGTGCGCAATACACAGGTGCACTCTCTGTTTCTTCACTCTCATAGTCCGATGAGACGGCAATCCGACATGACCGAAGAGGGAACAGGCGCAGGACCAACGGCTTACAGAGACGAGTCTATCACACCGCCAACTTATTAGCTCAGAGTTGAGTAATGAACCTAAGAAAAATGTTATAATGGGTCAGCGAAATGCAGAAATAGTCCGTATAAATATATTAAAGCAAACACGTGTTAAATTGCATTTAGCTTTATTTGTATCTTATTTCCTTAATGTGTACTTATATAATACGATTCCCTTCACACTAACAAACAAGTTAATTATATCAATAAGTATTACGAACAGTATGACCGTATGTAACTAGGTTAACATAAGCCACTAGACGCGACCAATATAAATTGAGCTCCCTCTTAAATAATTCCTTTGAGGATCAACAGAAACTCGTATCGACTAATATATCTCCGCAGATTAATATAGTATGGACATAAATAGATTATATATGAAATTGGGATAGGATTACTAAGATTACATTGATTTTCTATGAGTGAAGTTAATAAGTTAATGAACAAAGATTGGGGTCGTTAATGGAATAATGTAGCCATTACTAGGGGTAAATCTTAATATTAAAATACATAGCACATGTTCCTTTCAGGGTGAGTAGAGAAATAACCCTTGTTCCGCTAGCTATAGGGCAAATCTATTTCATTGTCGGGTATAATTTAGACTTCGAGATGATGAGCAGCAAATCTAACATCACTTTGCCTGACTTAAGAATCGAATCCGAGGTCCGTCAGTTAATATTATGTTTCTTAAAAATAAAGGCAGGAACTAGTATATTTGTATAAAATTACAATCAAGTAGATAAAGTCAAATAAAAATATTTCAGTATAATTTTTTCCGGAATAATATATGGTGGCACTATTATTCCCAGAAAAATCTATAACGCGGTCCTAGCCGCAGCAACATGTATTTGTTTATTTAAAATAAAATAAAACTTAAATCACACCTTTATCTCCGAAGATATAACCAGAGGTGCAACTTATCCACTTTTCGCTATGTGTATTCCGTCCCATGATGTGATAGAGGGCTAGCCTATAAAACGAGCACAAATGTATGCTCCTGGGCTTATATTGAGAAGAAAATCGAAAAATAACTTCCCAATCGGGGATTTGAACTCAAAACCTCAAAGCAGAAGTTAAACTACGCACAAAAACTCAGCCACCGACGCAGCATAAAATATACAACGCATTAAATACCACAGTCTTAAAACGTATCTACAATGTAATACCTAGGCATTTAGCCAGAGATGAAGAGCTAATACTAAACACATTTTAAGTATTCATTCGTCAGAACTTCATAGAATATTCTATACTGATCTCACACTTCAAAAGTAAGGGCGAACACACAAGGACGTGTGTTTTTGCGGATGCCCGACAAAACAAAGGCGGAATTAGGCATTAGCCCAGTACAGATTGCAGGCCGAAAACTAAATTAGGTAATATTATTTTTGCTAGTATGGCTGAGAAAATACATATAGTACATAAGGTTGAAATCAATACGTTGCCTTCTGCACTCAAGTAAAAAAAATAGCTGAAACTAAGTTTGATTACATTACTAGATAAAATGGTTTCACTCACATTTTCTCAGTCGGAATCGCCGTCGAGTTTCAAGTGATCAGTTAATCAAGAGGCCTCCGCGACGTCCTCTTAGCACTCGCCCATGAAGATGACTTACTTAGTAGCTAATACTTAAGTGGGTGATTCCGTCTAAGTATACGTGAGTGAAACCGTTGTGTTATCTAGTAATTTAATATGTCTCGCGTAAACTTTAATAAGTTAGATTACCTTTCGGTTTACTAACCGCATTAAAGGAAAAAAAATGAATTATGGAAGTGTAGAGAATTTTGACTTTAAATATCTCACTATAAAAATCACAACATTCTAGCGTACTATTACACATTACCTATAGTTAGAAATATACTTATTATTCTAATAGACTTGAGTAGCTATACTTAACCTTTGCAAGTAGCACATTCTAGTTTCATAGATCACGCTTATAAAAATAAATCCAAGATCTAAGCTGTTGACTATATAAGATGAAAATCACTCAGGTCATATTGAATACTATTTATTAAAATAAATAAATAGATAATTATTAAATACGTTTTTAGACTTAAGTAGGTCAATGACTCACGTGATGGCCTGAGACACCATAGAAGTCCATATGGGCTCTGTAAAGAAGGCTCAGCATGACTGCTTTAGATTATATAATCGCATTTTTTTATTATTGCTTTGAATGACGAGACGAGCTTGCCGTTCACTTGATGGTAAGCAATACGACCACCATAAACAGTAGAAACACAACAACACCTTTAATTACAAAGTATTGTTTGGTATTCCACTGCGCTCGCCATCCAGAGAAGTGAGATGTTAAATCTCATTATGTCCAGTAGTTACACTGGCTACAATGTCCTTCAAATCGGAACACAACAGTGACTACACACTGTTGCTTGGCAGGAGTAGACATTGCGGTGGCACCCAGGCGGACTCTCACATACGAGAGACCAACCACCAGTAAATAGACAACCACATATTATCGTACATGCTTATAGTGATGCTCTAATATGTGCTCGCCCTAAGGCTTCGTTATTTATTCAAACGAGATGTAAAGTTAAACAGGACTTGCAAGACTTAAGTCTACGTGTCTTTTGGTATTTACCAGTTGAAATACGAGGTAGGGTGAGCAGTATTGTAAGCTTAGCGAGTTTAAGAGAGGGTTAGCATTAACTCCGAAACTGGCGTAGTGGCCTGTGTAAGTGTGTTGCGATCCGGGATCAGCTTTCGTACATCCGCTTTTAAATGGGCCGGCATAATCGTGGCGATTGGCAAGGGATCAAATCAAGTTACTTTTATAGATAATAATAATTGATAAACAATGTACATGTAACTTTGAAAAGTTATAGACGACTTGGGATTTGAACCTGCGGACATTGTCTTGGCAGACAGCCATTCCCAAAAAGGCTATCATGCATTATATTATACATCTTATAATTGTATAAATACCGTTCTCATTATTTCCTAACAAGATTATAAATAAATTGAGTTAGAAGTCTTCGAGGAAAATGGGTTTCTTCCTGAAAACGTTTTGCATTTTCTTAAGACGTACGCTTTTAATAATACGAATGTTTGTGGAGACTTCGTTTGGATGTTTCTTTAAGTCAATACTTAGTCTTACATCATCAAAGTATGCTGCGTATAATTATATCTGCAGCGACTTTAAATGAGAAATAAAATAAACATTAGTATCATATCAATATAGTCGATTGTCGCGTGTTTCGCGCAAACATCATGTTAGCCGGCTAACAAACCAGGAAGAGTACATGGTTTTAAATTATGGCAAGACTAGGTATACACCAAAATATCTTGGTCTCTGAAATCGCTGTATCGAAGTCCTTTAAATTTGAAATAAAAATTTGAATTAAAAATATTAATCAAATAAGTAAAATTATTTGTTGTTCAAGTGAATAAATAGATTATAACAGTGACCTTTTGGTTGCCATTTTAGTTCAGATGTTGCACAAATAGTTTATATGGACGTTCGTGTCTATAGAATATACGTCAATGGTTTAACGTGTTTGTCTTCCACAGTTTTTCTTATTGGATTAAACAAAATTTCCATCACAATATATGGAATTAGATTAAACTGTAAGCATTTAATTCCGGATAAGATTGATTTTGTGATTTTGTTTTTCAACACCATTTCTCTTTCGAATAGCGTATTTCCACGCAAACGTTTTCGTAGAAATCAAACGTCTAAACCTCTGGGGATTTAGCCTTTATAAATTAAACCACGATCCCTTATGTGGATCGCAGACGGACGTGAATTGATCGGTTTGAAAAGTCTGTAGTTTCTACAGTAGCAGACGAGCAAATGGGTCGCCTCTTGATACAAGACCTGTAGGTTTTATAGATATACAATATCGAAAAAAAACGATTTAAAGAAAAAGATTAAGTTATATGGCATAAGGGATGTTTTTTGGTATGGCATACTTCGGTGGTACTATATTTGTTCAGGGTACGACCATCGCTTTGGGGCCGCAGGTTCAAATCCCGAGGTTGCGGTTGCATACACTTGCGCACCCCACGACCTTCGATATTAGAGAGTGAGTGGCGAATGGCGGGGTTTTAGTAGTGATTGAGCTTTTCTTTTCATAATCAGCCGGGAGTCTAGAATTTGTTCCCGTTTTCCGATAGGTACGTCATGGGGTGGATCATACGGCGAAAAGCGGATGCACTGGTTACCCCTCTGCCTATCCCTTCGGGACTAAAAGGCGCATGTGTTAGTTTTCAATGGGAATGGTACTATGCCAGCGAATCAGACCTATTCACGTTTTAGACTAATTTTCTTCCAGTACATCCTATCACTTTTAAATGAATTTTAATATGATGACGCATAGCCCAGCTGTAATGTGAATTATGGTGGGTGATTCAGAGATTGACAGTCCGGCATAATTCTGGCGATTCGAAAATGCAACGTCTCATTATCTATATTATATTCGAACAATAGTATAGTTTTTATAAGTCTAGTATTCAATCTCAGAGTTGAAAAATCCATGTTTACGACAAAAGTCGAAAAGATAAAATCGGTCCGACAATATCGGTCGCCTTGTGTCGAAAGCTTACAGAGCAAAGAGAGATGGCTTAAGAAGCCTTACAAGGATCTATCACTGTTCTCTGGAAAGCTTGTAAAAGATTTCGAATTCCTTTGAACTTTAATAGTTCTTAGACATGTTCTTTACTAAAAACCTTCGAAAATGACTATTCATTTTAATTATTATTTTTTTCTTATACAATGTAATAATCGGGTGATATGGAGCTTGAAGCGGCAATAACCTAGTTGGGTGTGGAATGGACTGCCAAGACGAATGTCCGCAGGTTCAAATCCCAAGGGCACACACCTCTGACTTTTCTAAAATCATGTGTGTATTCTTTGTGAATTTATCGTTCGCTTTAACGGTGAAGGAAAACATCGTGAAGAAACCTGCACATCTGAGAAGTTCTCTATAGGAATTTCGAAGGTGTGTGAATTCTACCAATCCGCACTAGGCCAGCGTGGTGGACTAAGGCCTAATCCCTCACAGTAGTAGAGGAGGCCCGTGCCCAGCAGTGGGACAGTATATAATACAGGGCTGATATCATTATTATAATATTATGGAGCTTATTATGTAACATTGCTAACAACCTCGGTAGCTTAGTTGTATAATGATATGATACCAGTACTGAGGTCTCAGTTTCTAACCCCGGGGCAGGCGTATAACTTACCATCAGGTAACCTACTTAAACCATGTCTGTATAAAAACTACGAACTTAAAAAACTAAGAATTAATAATGAATTCTCAGCAAGTTAAGTGAAAATATTTCAGTATTTTTTGCAAAAGCTCTCTACCTCTTTGTATCGGTTCCGGAAGTGGTAAAGAACTCAGTTTACTTATGCATGAAGCCGTCTATAAAAGGCTTATTTTCACAGGAAAAAATGCTTTATCGCTATCACCACTTGGGTGAGTGGAACGGTCATGTTGGTTTCACCGGTCTTATAGCTCAATGTCACACGGGAGTATAGCATCATCCGAGCGAGCATTGGACCGAGTTCCTACCCCTGTATATACTCTACATCAGCATACCATCCAACACCCGCGGTGGCCTTCTTCGGCGCATACGAGACGACGTTAAGTTTCAGCCTTAAACAATTAGCAACTAATTGGTGGATTACCTGGAAGATAGGTTAGTGAAAGGCAAGTTTCTCGTATGGGAGAGTCTGGTTGGGTAGGTAGACCCCTTCCACCCATACACCCACCACTACAACTCCTAAGCCAGGATCAGCAGTGGCACGTATTTATGACTTCGAGCGGTGAAGCTCGGCGAGTCTCATGGAACACTAATCTTTATCCCGCACTCACGCCTTTTATTCGCGAGAGAGTAGGCAGAGGCGAAACAAGTGCACCCAGTTTCCTAGTATTTCATCTCATGATGTGATAGGGGGCGATAATTGCTATTGAGGCACAAATTCCAGACTCCGGGATGATACTGAGTAGAAAAGCCCAATATCACTGCCCTACCCGGGGATCGATCCCGAGACCTCAGCACTGCAGTCGTACTGTAATGCAACTATTCCACAAAAGCAGTAATTTATTTAAGTAGTATAAAAAGGCAATCAGAGCTCTAAAAGCAATTCAATTGAATACTTTATTAGATTAGCAAACGTTTTCCCAACGCTCGAACTAAAGTAGTTAACTGGTAATTGACGTGTGCCTGAACTTAGTGATCCTTCGAGCCGGATCGAGTTGTAATAATTGGTTCAAGATTGAACTTAGAGTTAAGCCTTTTCCTTGTCGGTTTAAGCTGGTTTAGAATTACGAGGGCAATCAAGTCAGTCAATTTATCATAAGCCTTGTGAGTTAAAACCAATTATCTACACTAATAAATTGTATATTTGTAACATTATAATTTCCTTTGATATGTTAGGCATATCTTTACTTTTTGATTGATGATTCCGACTTGAACATTAAATGGGATTCTATGTTATCATTGACGTATATTCTATAGACACGAACGTCCATATAAACTATTTGTTCAAAATCTGAACTAAAATGGCAACCAAGATGTCACTGTTATAACCTATTTATTCCCTTAAACAACAAATAATTTTACTTTAACTAATATTTTTTATTCAAATTCAGCTTTACACTTAGACTCGGGTTTTTATATTATGAGCGCCACTGCGTACACAACCACAAGCATCAATATTGACACCATATTAAAATCTATTTGAATGGATGACAGTTCAATTCAGTTAAACACAGTGAATGTTCGGAACGCCAAATCTAGTACGTTGTACATATATATCGATGTATATAATAAAATGTAGCATAAATAATGGGATTTAGAAGCACAATTTATTCCTCAGGCCGATGAGTACCTCAATAAGATGCAGTATACCTAAACGTTGTTGTTGTTTAATGATTTCTTATGTTTACGCGAATGTTAGACATTGAAATAAAAACTAAAAACTATTTAAACGGATTTTATCGCGGTTTTTTTTATTATTATTTTCTCCCGACGTTTCGAAGACTTTGCAGCCTTCATGGTCACGGGGGGGACTGAGGTGTTGTTCATCCGTAAAGTCATAGTTACAATATCTACCTACATTTTTCAAATATAAAACTTTTTAAAATTTTATCTGTTGACGGTCCGATCTACGCAGAACAGACCTCAAGACACTGTGAGCTCATTCTTCATCATTCGGGAGAAAATAATAATATAAAAAACCGCGATAAAATCCGTTTAAATAGTTTTTAGTTTTTATTTCAATGTTGTTGTTGTTGTAAAAATAGTGGTGTTTTTATGAAACTATTCGTCCCGCCATTCGCTAAGAATTCTAATTGCCTTTTTCAAACCACGGTAACAGCGCAACCCCACACTACAGCTACCCCACCATCCCACAGTATCACCCCAACGATGAGTACAATTTCAGTAGTTGCCTCATTGTTATAGTTAACAAAACTGTTATAATGGACGCCAGTAACTAAATATGGAAACTTATTGTCATCGCGCTCACGCTAGTGTTTTTAAGGGTCGGTAGAGGTGTTTATTACACTGATGTTTATAGAAATAATTTTCTACGATACGGGCAAGAACCTATATGGAATACCGAGACTAATTGTTTCCCTAGGCAACTTGTATTCAGATTAAAAAAACCTTTATCAAAATGGTTCTTGGACTTGAGAATAGAAATTTCGATTTTAATGTTTTCATCTGTAAGCGGCGATAGCCTAGTTGGGTTTAGAACGAACTGATGAATGTCCGCAGGTTCAAATCCCAAGGGCACACACCTCTGACTTTCTTAATCTATGTGTGCATTCTTTGTGAATTATTGCTTGCTTTAACGGTGAAGAAAAACATCGTGAGGAAACGAGCATGACTTGGAAGTTCTCTGTAGGTATTATGAGGTTGTGTGAAGTCTACCAATCCGTACTAGGCAAGCGTGGTGGATTAAGGCCTAATCCCTTTTAGTAGTAAAGGAGGCCCGTGCCCAGCAGTAGGACAGTATATAATTCAGGGCTGATATTATGTTTTCATCTATTTATGAGAGTTTAAGATTCAATAAGACAAACAACTTATAATTGTTGGTTATTGTAATTTGGTATATCATAATAAGGTATCATATCATTATTGGATTTGCTGCTCAATATCAGCCTGGAGTTTGGGATTTATGCTCGATAAGGCGAAAGGCGCCTATCACTTGGGACGAAACAGACTTTGAGAAGTAGGTGTCCTGTTTGCATCTATGCCTCGGGGACAAAGGCATGAAGAATGTTTATTTTCTATCATATCATAGGACGGATATGGCGTCAAATTGGCTGTACCTGCACATCTACTCACCCCTTAATCATGGCGTGTATACAAAACGTAACCGGTAACTACACAGTATTTAGTTACACAATAGAAGTGTTCCTCTGTAGAACAATATGGAGTGCGGAGGACGGAATCCTCTATTATGTGAGGGAGGGATGTTGTATTCGTTTTTGTTACAATCCTTCGTTAAAGTGTAATTGAATTGTTTAGTTTTAAAGTTGCATACCTGTGCTGCATGTTTGAAGACTATGTTTAGGTACAGCGTGTGAATGGAAAAGGAGAATTTAAACTCTATTTCGAGTTGAAAAATAAATACTGTGGGTTTTTAAAACTTGATTTTCACAAGGTTCAAAATGCTTAATTTCGGTAATCATTCAACTAAGACCAGCTGACAACCAAAATAAACATACAAATCATCAAAATCATACAAATATTCTGGCATGAGAAACCATATAGTACATGGTAGTATATTTGTATCCGCCCGGATAGCGACCACCGTACACAGATGTTAAAACCCGCCATAGTGGCCCACGTTAGTGTCGCATTCCGGGATCAGCCTGTGTATATCCGGTTTCAACAGGCCGGCATAATTGTGTCGGCTAGGGATAATCATCTCTCGTCAGTCGACATTCTATTGGACCTCACTCCACTTACCATCAGGTGCAGTGCCGTGCAGGAAAAAAATCCCATTCCTTCATGTACTTTGAACTGAGCAGTTTGCGTATTCCACTTTACGTGCTGTCGTTGATAAATTACCCTCGTATCGAAGCCCGTGGGCCATTATTCTTTTCCCTTTGACGCAACACCTAGTCATGTATGTTTTTTCAGTTTCTTCAGGTGTATTTTGGATAAAATTATGCTGTTTCTGTGCTCAAAGACTGTTGTTATTTATTGAGGAAACTTGTATAAAATAATATGTAATATCAGCCTTGTATTACATACTAACCCAATGCTGGGCACGGGTCTCCTCTACTACTGAGAGAGATTAGGCCTTAGTCCACCACGCTGGCCTAGTGCGGGTTGGTAGACTTCACACACCCTCGAAAATTCCTAATAGAGAATTCCTCAGGTATGCAGGTTTCCTCACGATGTTTTCCTTCACTGTTAAAAAAAGCGATAATTCACAAAGAATACACACATATTTTTTTTGAAAAGTCAGAGGTGTGTGCCCTTGGGATTCGAATCTACGGACATTCGTCTCGGCAGTCCGTTCCACAACCAACTGGGATATCGCCTCTCAAATTTACATGCCATTATTTTATTTTTGTTTTAGTTATATGTAACATTTTATCTAGCACAAAATGCATGAGACTTCAAACCAGGAGACATCCAAGTCGAAATCCCTAATATATAACGTATTAAGTCTGTAAAGGTCAATCTAACAAATACAACAAAACTCTCATCCTCAGATCAATTTACAATAATACCGTAACGCAACCTGATGCGCAACTCATCGGTAAGTTCCGATACTGTGGTCTCATCGCATCGTTTATCTGGGACAGAGATGCTTAAAGTTTATTCTGTAGAAACTACATTGTGAAAAATTTATTTAGGATCCGCGGTATCATTCCTCACATTATAAGTTATAAAATATGGCACTGTGTTACTTAGAAAATATTAATCATTAACGGTTTTGCTTTTTTAAACTATTTGTTGTTCGTGACTTCGGCCGCGCGAAAGATTTTTTTGGATTAAAAGTAGCCTATATCCGTTATTATACATCAATATTATTCTACGTATCAAAATTCATCGAAATCGGTTTAATGTTTTAACCGTACAAGCGTAACAGACATACAGAGTTACTTTCGTATATTTTTTTTATTTAGGTTAAGATCACGATGTCTTCCATCTATACATATTATAAAACAAAGTCCTCTTTTCTGTCTGTCGGTATGTTATCAATTTTCTCAAAATCTACTGATCGGATTGTTATGCAATTTGGTATGGAGATAGTTTAAGACCCTGGGAAGGTTATAGGCTAATTTCTATCCCGGAAAATATATAGTGGGACTTTTATCCCAAAAAATTTTGTTTATTATAATCATTCGATGTGATAATAAGCGGCGAAAGCCTAGTTGGTTGTTGAACGGACTGCCGAGACGAATGTCCGCAGGTTCAAATCCAAAGGGCACACACCTCTGACTTTTCTAAAAAAATTATGTGTGTATTCTTTGTGAATTATCGCTTGCTTTAACGGTGAAGGAAAACATCGTGAGGAAACCTGCATACCTCAGAAATTCTCTATAGAAATTTTGGAAGGTGTGTGAAGTCTACCAATCCGCACTAGACCAGCGTGGTGGACTAAGGCCTAATCCCTCTCAGTAGTAGAGGAGGCCAGTGCCCAACAGTGGGACAATACATAATACAAGGCTTATATTATTATATTCGATGTGAGTTTTGGAACCGCTGACCTAGGTTTCTGAGCATGACCTGCGCTAATCCGTTGTACGCAAGCTGTTTGTACAACAATTTAACGACCATTGGACGAGCTAATGCCGCACGTTTAGCTCGTTTTTAATAGGCGCGCAGACGTGCAAAGAATAATAATGTATACAGGAAGAGAAGATTTTCCTGGTTAGCCTTCAAAACGAGGGTAACTATTGTTAAAGGGATCGGAAGAGTCACTTCCTTAATATATATGCATTTTATGTATTAGTATATTTTAGTACCATATTTCTTTAATGCGCCTTTTCATCTCTGCACCATTCTAAAGTTTTAATACCATTTTTGACGTAATTAAGAATTAACATAGGACCTTGTAAAATTTCATGACTAGGAAATGGCGATAAAAGTTTCGTTTTCATGACTATGAAACTGGTAAGTACTTTGTTAGTTAACCGATTGAGTTAAAGCAACGGTCAACTAATGCTTGTTAAAAAAAAATAAACCAAGAGCGGGCTTTACTACTCCGAGCGCATAGTTTAAATGCAATCATTATGCCGATCGTTATCCAACCAAGAAACAACAGGCCGGCATAATTGTGTCGACTGCCAAGGGGTAATCGAAATCAGTCGAAACTTTATTGGAACCCACTTAACTTACCTTCAGATGCAGAGGGCTCATATGGCTATGTATGTGCCTAAAAGTACGAGAAGAAAGTGAGCTATGAAAAAAGAGAAATCTCGCCCCCCTCCCTCGCCCTAGGATGAAACCACTGTATATCTCAAAAATCACTACATAGTATAAAACAAAGTCGCTTTCTCTGTCGCTATGTCTCTTTGTATGCTTAAATCTTTAACACTACGCAACGGATTTTGATGCGTTTTTTTTAATAGATAGAGTGATTCAAGAGGAAGGTTTATATGTATAATAACATCCATTAAATTGTGGAGAAATACTGTTATTTTGTTATGTTATACAACGTTCCCAGTTTTTCTGTAGTATATTTAGTATCAGCATTGCACCCGTGCGAAGCCGGGGCGGGTCGCTAGTATTATATAAACCTTCATGTGATCATTAAATAAAATGACTAGAAACGAACGAAATACCTCACAGTTCAAAGTAATTCGCTATCACAAAACCAAATAGGCGGTCTCGAGTTGCTATAATATTTCTCGGAACAAACATGAATTACATATTCGGAATCGTATTTCCATAATATTTAGATTTAAAAAAGGCATTTTGTGTAACATAAAATTGAGTGTTTACTTTTTGATCTTTCTTGGAGTTTCTTTAAAATTCTGTCATTTATATATACAGGGTAATTTTTACATTGCGTTATTAAATGAAACCACATACTTATCTACTAAGAAATACTACTACAATAAGTTACTTTAGTCGTAGATGTAAAATAAAAAAAGTCTAAGATTCGAACAAAATAAATATTAGTATTTACAGTAATTTTAATTTTATGCACCCTAATGCCACTATTACTACTCTAAGAGGACTCGTCACGACGGCAACATCTTACTTTTGGTCATTAATACACTTACGCACCCATCATATTCACATTACACTATAAAGTGATAAAAAATCCAATTTCTGTAAAAATATTCGTTATTAATGAATGATATTTCGCACAATGTTAGCTAAGGTTAAGACGATTGTGTGGTTTCATTTAATAACGCAATGTTAAAATGACCCTGTATATTTATAATATAATAATGGTTCAATAATTATAATTCATACATTCATCTATACATATAATATTATTAAGTGGAAAGTTGGTAGGTTTTTAAGGGCTAGTCTCTTAAACTACTAAACCGATGCTGAATTTTTTTTCACTAATAGAAACTTACATTACTTGTGAGTGCCATAGGCTGTTTATGCTGGCAAATATTTATCCCAGAATAACTTTTGAGCTGCAAGCAAAGGGTATTAATCTAATATAATGAACCTGTTTATTTCATTAGTTATTCACAATAAAAATGCCACTAAGGTTGTTGATTCCACGCAACTCCTCCAATAAGTATAAAGCATTTTAAATATCAACCATCACTACTAAATAGACAATTTAATAATAATTATTTTGGTAGCTTAAAATTTTCTAAAATACATAAAACTGATATTTAATACAAATTATTTCTAAATCTGCATATTTTTAATTTTCAACCATGACTGTTAAATAGACAATTTAATAAGAATTATTTTGGTAGTTTAAAAATTTTTAAAAGTCCTAAAATTGATTTTTCAAACATATTATTCCTAAATCTGCATATTCCCGTGGTAACTCGAGCGCCGTTAATATATGGATCGAATACTGAAGGCCATTTGCTCAGAGAAGGGCCTTAACGACGTGTAACTACAACCGCCTTTACACGCGGCACCGTGACTCAGAACGGAGCATACAAACTCGACAATAGTAAGTTGGACTCAATGCAGGGAAGTTGTGTTACAGTGGAACTATTATTTAAGGAGATATGAGTATAGTCTGGGTATTTTTATGAAAGGTTATTATGCAAATGGGTAAATTAACGCGTTGTAGAGAGCGGTGATGCCAGAAGAATACGAGGTGTAGCTTCGCTGCCTCTGGCATAGCCTATCCCAAAAGCGGACACACTATAATGCCAACAGCTAGCTAATCTGGCTGTGTAGGCTATTAACAAAACTACAAGACTTGCTCATTCAGATAGAAGTGGACTATTTTTTACTTGATCTAAAATAATTTATTTATTTCAATTAGAACGGCTAAACCAATTACACTAATTAAGTTAATAATAACATATAACTACAGTAAAATATTAAACAGATCAATAATGCACTTAATAGCTATATGAAATATGCGGTATTGTGAGTTAATTTCAAAAGCAAACATTCATACTGGATCACGTTCTAATCAGCCGAAAAAATGACAAAATCTGGTGCGCTATTAAGGAGAGCATTTAGAGCGTTGAGAGCTCGCGAAATCGGTGATCATACTGGTCTATAAATAGCTCACACCCGAGTGTCAATATTGGGTCATAAGACCGGTGAAACTATCATAACATTCCTACTCATCTTCTAAGTGGTAGTAGCGATGACACGTTTAGTTCCCCGTTAAAAGTTAACGGTCCTTGGATAATGCAGTATGTAAAAGAAATATCCTTGCAAATCGTGCCATTGAATCGCGACGTACCTAATTCATAGCAAGAAAGATAAAATTTATATAATACCAGACAAATCACAATAGTTATGTATCTAACCTAAGTTTAGAAGAGTAACTTTGCCATGCTTACATAAAAAGGTTTTTTTTTATTAGTTAAAGCATTTAGCATGAGGAATTATGACGCTGATCCGTCATTAGATAAAAACCAAAGAACCAATAAAAAACAAACAAGAATCCAGAAAACAAATTGCCAAAGCAGATTAGTGCCACTGTATGCACGAGTCTATTGAATCCGCTGGAAATATATCCGCACAATTTGTATTTTCAACTCGTATCTTTCTTATTGATTAATTTCGTTGCGGATTCAAGACGGCTTAGTGTTGAGAGGTTCAGTGCTTGGTGAAAAATGGCTGTCGAACCTAGCTTAAGAATATAGTGCTTGTAGTAGTAAAATACGGTGTTCTTCTACGAGGTATAAAACAGATAGCTTTCAGTTTAATGTTTTGTATTTGTGAACCTGCGAACAGGATTCTGGAATCTCCCGGCTTAGCGACTGTAAGGGCCTGATGCAGAGTGGGGAAGGAAATAGGAGAAGGAAGAGTGGGATCGGTTAGAAACTTGCTAGTATGGGCGAAAGCGACAAAGAGAGAAAATAATTCCTAAAATTACAGGAATTATTATTAATAATCTATTTTTTTTACATTATACAAACATGCACATACACAATATAATATTTAATATGCTTTACTTTATTAATTATAATTATTATATTTTATTTATTGAAATATGTGTAATTAAAAACGATCTCAACCATAAGTGTAACACCGTAAAATTAAATAATGGACTTAAACAATTTGGATATATAAACATTATTATTCTTAAATACCTAGACTTTTCCCTGTTTGCGCGTACAAAGCGCATTACCGCGACATGCATTGGAAACTTTGAAGCATTGTCGCGTGTCGCACACAACGAGTTTGCACGCGTAACTTTTTCGATCTCTGGCGTACATTTCAAATAGCTTTCAGAGCTAACTTGCTTTGGTGTTTGTTTTTCTGATAAACATTAGACCTCAGTGGCGAGTTAAATTAAAAAAGTCTACTCGACACAACATACAGATACTAATATGCATAAATACGGTTTGCAAATTATTCTAATAATAATTCTAATAATATTATAAATGCAAAAGTTTGTGAGGATGGGTGTATGTATGTTTGTTCCTCTTTCACGTAAAAACTATTGAACGGAATTGGATGAAACTTTACAGTAATATTGGTTATACATCAGAATAACACATAGGCTACAATTTATAATTATTTTGTGTAATTTGGTCATAATATAACGACACATATCAAGTAAGTCGGAAAAAAAAATTATCCCGTAAAACTCCTTCACGCGGGCAAAGTCGCGAACAAAAGCTAATTAGTTATAATTTAGGAAAGGAAAGCCGGCAGAAATTTGATTCTATGGAGCCTTCGCTATTGTTACACTAGATTGCGTATAGAGTAGATGAAATATAATTAACAGCCATGTTGTATCTCTTTCAGGCAAGATTATAAGAGTAGGATGTTGTCCAGATAGAGTATCCAAGATGACAAATATGTAAAACTTGATGATTTCTTATGTTTACGCGAATTTTAGACATTAAAATAAAACTATTTTTCAGATTTTACCGCGGATTGTTATATTATAATTTTCTGCCGAAGTTTCGAAGACTGCAGCCTTCATGGTCACGGGGAGGATTGAGGTGCTGGTCGTCCGAAACATCATACAAAAAAAAATGGAGTAATGGCTCTAAGCGCTAAGCGTTCCAGAATCAGCATGTATATATCCTATTTTAAACAAGCCGGCATAATTGTGTCGACTGGCGAGCGGTAATCTTACATCAGATAACATTATCAGGACGTTAATACGCTTACCATCAAGTACAATGGTTTACCACGAAAGCCGTATAAAAAAACATGCAATATTAGTTCCATCAACCAATTTTAGCACGAACACAATTGTAATTGCATTGCGCGGCGCGTTGTGGATTTTTTGATGAGCGCTGGAGGTATTTGGGCCGCGTCTGTTTAACGTGGCCCTTCGATATTCCATTTCCAATGCGAAATAAATTGGTATTTGGGGATAATTTGCGTGGATATGAACGCGGCTCTGTTTTTTATTCTGGCATTCCCCTCATAACTTTAGAAAGCATGCCAAAGCCTGAAATTATGCTAGATCTGGCGACAGCTTGCCGAAGGTAGGTAGAAGTGCAACCAGGGCATACAGTTTTCCCAAGTGTGTTCTATCCCATCATGAGTTATAGGCGAACCTATCGCCATATCTGGAACAAATACCAGACTCCGGTACTACTAATGAAAATGAAGGATTTGTTTGTTAGCTATAGATGTTAAAATTATTATTGTTGCGTACTATATATTTCTTCAACAGTATATTATAGTACGCAACCCAGAATATAGTACAATACTATATTATAGTACGGTTGACAACATTGGAGACATTCATATAATTATAATAACAATATTATTGTTTGTTGTCGTGCGGTTCATAAATCATACATTACATAATTCATTCGCTGAATTTGTTCATTCGATGCTTTCGCGATAATTCGTGTTTATACGTTTTGCATAATTTAGTTCATTTTGGTTCATTGTGTTGTTTAATTTATAAGTTACTAGTTTTTGCCTGCGGCTCTGACCGTGTTTTTCCTGGATAATTTGTATCCTGGGATAAAAAGTAGCCTAGGGCCCGTTCAAGTATTACGTAACGCAATTTTACTGCCACTGGTGTTAAGTTCAACGAAGTCGCAATAACCAGAGCAATCTGTAATTTTTAAATCCCTACTCGTAGCTGTGCTGCGTAATATATTTTTGTTAGTATAAGTCCTATGTCCTATTGTCATATTCTAACTCTAAGGTATAAGTATTATAGAGCCTCGCAACTTATTTTTAGTAGAAATGCATGCTCAGAAAAAAGCTTTGTGTAATACTATTTAAATCTGGATACTGATTAGGGGCCGTTCAAGTATTAAGTAACGCAGTTTTTGAAGATTTTTGATCCCCTGACTCCCTCATCTAACGCGCCGCAACGTTTTCCTGTATGCCCGAGCTCCCTCCAAAGTTACGTAACTCTAAAGTGACAATTTGTTTTGTAATATTCACGATAATTTTACGCAAAATACCGGAAAGTCGCTAAAATACCTTCGTTATTATTTTAATATGGAAAAACCAATGTCATTGTAATTAAACTAAATTTCGGATTCTATCGCGGTTAGAATTAAAAAAAAAAAGTTGTATAATTGTAAAATGTAGGTATATATTGTCACTCTGACTCTACGGATGAACAACACCTCAGTCCCCCCCGTGACCATGAAGGCTGCAAAGTCTTCGAAGCGTCGGGAGAAAAATAAAATACTAACACCGCGATAGCATCCGAAAATTAGTTTAATTTCAATGTCTAACATTCGCGTAAACATAAGAAATCATTATAAAACCAATGTTACATAACGCTTTGTACGAGACCCCCCTCCCGCCCCTGTAACGCATCGTAACGTTTTACAAGACTCCCCATCCCCCCAAATTGCGTTACGTCATACTTGAACGGACCCTTATAGCTCTCAGTAGTAATGTTAGTGAAAACATTTTCAAAATTGATTTAGTAGTTTCTATGATTTGCGTGTTCAAACAAACAAACTGTTCCGCTAAAATATATTATATATCAGTGGTAAAGCGGCAATAGCCTAGTTGGTTGTGGAACGGACTGCCAAGACGAATGTCCGCAGGTTCAAATCCCAAGGGCATACACCTCTGACATTTCTAAAATTATGTGTGTATTCTCTGTGAATTATCGCTCGCTTTAACGGTGAAGGAAAACATCGTGAGGAAACCTGCACATCTGAGAAGTTCTCTATAGGAATTTCGAAGGTGTGTGAAGTCTACCAATCCGCACTAGGCCAGCGTGGTGGACTAAGGTCTAATCCCTCTCAGTAGTAGAGGAGGCCCGTGCTCAGCAGTGGGCAAGTACATAATACAGGGTTGATATTATTATTTATTATTTTAGTACCTATAAGTTGTCTTGGATTCTCTTTCGGAAAAATTCGTCCTTTGCCACTGTTATGTATTAGTATAGATTAGGGCTTTCGATTTAGAATTAGTGTAACAATTTTATTTCAAAACACAAGCGATTAGATAGCTTAACAATTATGTTATATACTGATTTAGAAAACGCATTTAGATATCCTGATTTTCACACAAGACGGATATATTACGAAGTGAGTCTTGTTGCTTCTTTGCTTAACCTGTAAACAAAAGCACGATATGCTATTTCTTGCAATAAAATTGTTCAACTAAATATAATATTATTATTTATCCAACCCACATACAATAACCAACTGAAAATGTTTTGTTTCCCGTTCCGAAGATGTATCACTAGCAAAAATAGTAACATATTATTCTTATCGCATTTGTGGGTAAGTTTGTCCTGACCAAACAACAGATTTAGAATTAAGTGACGTTTATTTAATATCCGTGTTTCTTGGATGGTATTGGATATGCTATACGTCTCATCCATATATATGTACTGCGTACTAGATTTGGGTTTCTGAACATTCATTGTGTTCAACTGAATTGATCTGTAATCCATTCAAACTGATTTTAGCATGGTGTTAATATTAATACTTTTGGTTGTGTATGGAGTGGCGCTCAAAATGTAAAAACGCGAGTCTAATTGCAAACCTGGGTGTGAACAAAAAATATTAGTCAAATAAGTAAAATTATTTGATTTACAAAGGAATAAATAGGTTACAACAGTGACGTTTTGGTCGCTATTTCAGTTCAGATTTTGAACGAATAGTTTATATGGACGTTCGTGTCTATAGAATATACGACAAAGATACGTCTAAATAGTAGACAATATCTGGCGTCTAAAATTCTATTAAAATTAAACAAATCGCAGTTTTAATGTTTTAGTTTTTTCCTCCCGACGTTTCGAAGACTGCAGCGTTCGTGGTCACGGGGGGCATTGAAAAGCGGGATAAAATCCGAAAAATAGTTTAATTTTAATGTCTAATATTCGCGTAAACATAAAAATCAATAGATATAAAAATCCAGTAAAATTATTTTATTATTATATTTATCA
This sequence comes from Manduca sexta, assembly GCF_014839805.1. Lineage (NCBI taxonomy): Eukaryota > Metazoa > Arthropoda > Insecta > Lepidoptera > Sphingidae > Manduca > Manduca sexta. The sequence goes on along the minus strand of NC_051118.1, from coordinate 539,857 downwards.
TTATTATATCACACGTATATATTTAAGACTGACGAGAAATCATCTATATACCATCCGGTGCAGCTACTTAACAATATTTAACCCGTAACAATATTTAAAAAAATCGCCCACATTGTCCAAAAAAACATAACCCTAAATCTATTTGCCCTTCCACTTCACAATCAATGTAAAAATATTTGCGATATCTAACAAAAAGTTCGCACCGAAAACGCTCGCTATGTGAAAAGCGGGGAGAGATTGTTATTTCAAATAGTCCGGAAAAATCCCGGCGCTTAAATCCGGGATCTATGGCGATCGGTTGGGCTGGAGGGCATGTGTCAATCAAAATGACCTCGACAAAGGACCGGGAATTTTGTCCGAAATAATGGAGTTATTCTTAGGTGTCGTGGCTAATATAATGGTTACTTGACTTAGGATGTTTACCGACATGGTTTAGTGATAACGCAGTTAAACATTGCACCGTAATGTCCTCAGTTCGATTCTCAGATCGCTTTTTTTTCGTTTCGAAATTCGTGAGACTGTGTCGGTGCCTACATTTGTATTGCGTATGTGGTAAAACTATAGGTTCGCCGAGTAGAGACCACAGATATAAGTATCATATAAAACTATGATCTAATTATTTACTGGTGATGTCGGCCTGGGTAGGTACTACCACAATGTCTATTTTTGCCGCCAAGCAGCAGTGTGTAGGCACTGTTGTGTTCCAGTTTGAAGAACACTGTAGCCAGTGTAACTACTGGACATACGACTTAACATCTCATGTCTCAGGATGGCGAGCGCAGTGGAATACCAAACAATACTTTGTAATTCACGGTGTTGGTGTTTCTACTGTTTATGGGCGGTCGTATCGCTTACCGTCAGGCGAAGGGCAAGCTCGTCTTGTCGTTCAGTCATAAAAAAAATGTTAGTACTTCTACGCGTTCCTGAATAAAAAAACCTTGACAGACGGGTAGACGGATAACATAATCCTATAAGAATTTCTTTTGAGGTACAGAATAAAAAATAAATAAGGAGAGCAAATCTCTCGTAATAATAGTGCCTAATAGCAACACTAACAAACCCCTACTACTGTGCTTTATAAACTTTAAAGCACACTAAAAGCACCATGAATTAAAAGCTTTAAAAAAATTCATATGCACCTCGCATTCGTTGAAATGAAATATGCTGCAATTGTTTTTTATTCGTCCATTATTTTTGTGGTCGTTTCGCAGGCACCTCGTTTTATTTAATTAAAATGTCCCATGGAGGATTCAAGTACTTTAGGGATGAGCTGGATGTGAAAGGGTGGGGGTTCAATTCTCGTGATGTCAATTATACTACTATGGATAGTTCTTTGAAATGTTGGTGGTGAGATGTTTGTTTTCACATGGATAAAGAAAATAGTATACAAGGTGTACACGCTATGGTGGCCCACGTAAGTGTCGTGTACCGGGATCAGCCTGTGTATATTGGGTTTTGAAAAGCCGGCATGATTGTGTCGACTGGCGAGGGGTAATCACTTCTCGTCAGTTGACACTATCTCTACTTCACGCACCATCTGTAGTAATGTCACTTTGTCGATCCGTATAATCTCTATATTAAGCCTGTATATGTCCGGTTTTTAACCGGCCGGCATTATTATGTCGATTGGCGAAGGATAACCAACTCTCGTAAGTCTATCTGGACTTTACTCCACTTACCACTTACGTGAGGTCAGTTTCTCACTCTGTATAAAAATCTATGTACAAATATTTTCGAATTGAAACATTCTAAAATTTACAAAACACGCCTAAATATCACGAAATTATTTCGTCAAAAAAAACAAAGTTTACACAGCTTTAATAGCAATCAGAAACGGAAGCCGCGTTATCTCAAACATCTCAATCTGAAAGCGGAAGTCATCGACGCTGAAACCGGCCGGAAGTGGCGTGATAATAAATTTCCCGACGCACGACAGCCTGTTCCGTAGATTGTTCAGTACAGCCTCCGTGGAATCTGTTACGTTTAAACACATTTGTGCGATACAGTTGGAGTATTGTAATGTTTCGGTTGGAATGTCCCTTTGTGATGCAAAACGTTATTTATTGTGGGGTTTGCAAGGTGATATTCCCACTTTCTCGGTTTTGTACTATGTACCTATATCTGGGAAAATCTTCTACATAGATGTCGGAGATGATAAGAATGGCGTATTTTTGAAGTGAAATTTATTTATCTTATATATTGCAATTAATATACAAATGCATAGAGGACTTAAAGCCATAGGCATTCTCTCCCAGTCAATCTAAGCGTGGTGCAGCGATAAATAAGATAGGTACCTCACCGTGATATGAAAATTGAAAAAAGAGAAAGGAAAAACAGTACATAAATGTAAATATAATTAGTATTAAATAAAAAAAAAGTTTACTATCAACAGACAAACAGCAAAAACGAGTAATGAATTTTGTATGATTGAAAAATATATGCAAAGGTTACAATTACAATTGGAGAGTCTGTTTCATAACTTTCTAGTTTTATTTGACACTTTTCGTATTAAACAGCTAATATAGATATTACTAATTTTATTACCATTTATTCACCCTCCAAGTGATGGTAGCAATAACGCGTTTTTGGTATCGAAAGAAAAAAGAAAAGAGCTGATCAAGGTTGGTACTTTTAACTAACTAAACTCGCTTCATCCATCTTCAGTAATAGAATAATATTTTAATTTATTTACAGATATAATGCACCTAATATGCGCCGCGCGCCGCACCATTGAACTTACCGACTCCCGATGCTTTATCAGATGCGACGATTCTCACGGCCTGTCAGCCTGGTTTGCCGCGATCTGGCCTGGGATAAATTAGGCCATAGGACCAATTTTATACATTTATGTGATGAGTAACATTCAGAAAATGTGAAATTCTAAATCCGACAGAAACACTCACGCGGGTGTCTGCGAGAAAAATCTAAAAATCAAAAAGTCCCAAACAGATGTTTAGTCCAAACAATTATGACAGCAGTTCCAATGAACTGTCAGATGAAAGAAGTCACTTAACGTCAAGTCTATTTGAAAATAGAATGCAATTAATATTCAAATATTCATTAATAGGAGAGACCCGTTTAATTTCACTTTACTCTCGCCTTCTTGGTGTAATAACGTCTGTAGGTTTTGGATTCGATTCGCGGGTCGAGTAGTTTTACAATAATTTGGGGTTAACGTCAGCCCTTATTCAGATCAAATTCTTTGTCCCATTCGTGATAAGTGAGTTGTGGTTGGCGTTTGAGAGGTGCTGGAAGATTATGCAACTAAACAAGGAGAAGTGCATGGCCATCTGATTATAAACAGTCCAAAAATAGTACTATGACGATCAGTATTTTTAATTACAAAATACTACATGGTACATTCTTAAACATTCGATGTTAAATCTCTGTTAGTAGGATATATTATATCCCAAATAGCGACCATCGTACACAAGGCGTTAAAACTCGCCACAGTGGCCCCTAAGTGTGTCGCGTTCCGGGATCAGCCTGTGTATATCCGGTTCCAACCGGCATAATTGTGTCAACTGCCGAGGGGTAATCATCTCTTGTACGTCATTCTATTGGACTCCACTCCACTTCCCATCAGGTGTAGTGCGGTAATTTTGCAAAGAACGTTTAAAAAAAATCCCATATTCAGTTAATCACATAATTCATACATTTCCGTCGCACCATTAAGCTACGGAACAGTTTGCCGGCATACGTGTTCTCTCCGTACAACTTGAGGTGCCTTAAGCGTGAAGAAGCAATTAAGCAAGCCGACGTAACTGTAACGACTGTGCTTGGATGTTTATCTTGAAGCGGTCGACATATTTTTGGGCTTCTCTTCACTTACCATCTGGTGGATAGCAAAAAATTATATAACTATCCACAAAGTCCTCCATAATGAAGCATCAAGACACTGTGAGTGCTCAGCTCATTCTGCGTAGATCGGACCAACAACGTTTTTTTTTTAAATTGTATAATAGTTAAATACACACACAACATCACGCATTTATCCCTGAAGGGGTATGCAGAGGCACAACCAGGGCACCCACTTTTCGCCGAAAGTGTTCCGTCCCTTGATGTGATATGGGGCGAGCCTATCGCCATATCGGGCACAAATTCCAGACTCCGGGCTGATACTGAACAGAAAAACCCAAATTTCACTTTGCCCGACCCAGGATTCGAACCCAGGACCTCAGAGCGCTGTCGTAACGCGCATGCAGTACAACTACGCCACCGAGGCAGTCTATACTATAATAGTACTATAACTAATAGTAAAATGTAGGTAGATATTATAACTTTGATCTACGGATGACTAACTTCTCAGTCCGCCCCGTGACCATGAACACTGCAGTCTTCGAAATATCACGAGAAAATAATATTATAAATAACCGCAATAAAACCCGTAAATAGTTTTATTTCCATGTCTTACATTCGCGTAAACATAAAAATCATTACAAAAGTCCTTGTACATTATTGGCGCCTGAAAAGAGAAAAGAAGCCTTGGTTGGCTTTGAAAATATTGTTAGGATACGGAAGCTACTTTGATTAAAATATAAAGAAATATCAACGACTACAGACACACATAATATTTCACCAACCAGTACGACTGTCATACAATTACCAGGGTCTGTCAACGCTCAGTGTTTTATAGCAAAAAGTGTCAGCAATACCCTCACAAATATATTTTTATGCTAACAATATATCGGACTGCAAGACAGCCTTTATATTCGTGGACAAATTAGTTATTATCCTTATTTATAACTAGTTCCTGCTCATGGCTCCATCCGTGTGATAAGGTTTTGCTGGAATAAAAGTCCTTCTTTATATATCTCAGAATAAAATGTAGCCTAGCCACTCAGGAGTAATTTAGCTTCCAGTTAGTGAAATCATTTCAAAATCGGTTTAGTAGTTCCTGAGATAAGCATGTCTAAACAAACTCTTCAGGTTGATATTTGTATAGATATATTATTAATATTTGTGGAGATGTTTGTATGTTTGTTAGAAGTAAACGTAGAAACAACTGCATAGATTTGAATGAAAATTAGAACGTAATGTCAACAATGAAACATTTCGGAAAACAATGTGGTCAAAGCTTGACAATCATAAATAATAATAAAATCATCAATAAAACTAACAATGAAATCAATATAAATTATAAATGTGAAATCTCCTATCACATCATGGGAAATACGGTCGAAACTGGTTGCACCAACTACACCTCTGCTTACCCCTTCGGAATAAAAGGCGCGAGTATGTGTACTATCAATTTTAAAATGTATGTTTTATTAATACTTAATTCATAAAAAATATACTCAAGAACCAACATATTTGTTACATATAAATAATTTGTAGAGTGAGTCTTCTTTTGACATCGAAAAGTGAATGATTTCGTTTCTTTATTTCGAGAAAACATTTTTACCTAGCGGAACCGCGAGAAAACGTAATAATTTCAGTGGTTAGACAGGTGAAACTAATGTGTTAAGAATATACCTTACGTGAGAATTCTTTCTAATACCGATGTTTCTTAGAAGGTATATTGTGTCCTGTCAATCATTGACACTGATACCCTTCATCTCAGTAAGGTAGGCAGATAAGCAGGTAGGCAGAGGTGCAAATAGCGCATCCTCTTTTTACTATATGTTTCGTGTCCCAGTATCGTCATATATATATAATATTAGCCTTGTATTATATACTTGCCCACTGCTGAGCACGGGCTCCTCTACTACTGAGAGGGATTAGGCCTTAGTCCACCACGCTGGCCTAGTGCGGAATGGTAGACTTCACCCACCTTCGAAATTCCTATAGAGAACTTCTCAGATATGCAGGTTTCCTCACGATGTTTTCCTTCACCGTTAAAGCGAACGATAAATTCACAAAGAATACACAAATGATTTTAGAAAAGTCAGAGGTGTGTGCCCTTGGGATTTGAACCTGCGGACATTCGACTTGGCAGTCCGTTCCACACCCAACTAGGCTATCGCCGCTTAGAGTATTGTCATATCGGCTACAAATTCCAGACTCTGGATTTGCCAGATAAATATTGGTCACTTGGTTTCTAGGGCTGTTTTTTTATTTTATTTCCAGGCAGAGACGACCTAAGGGATGGTGTGTGATCATCTTTATTTCTTCCGAAGGCTGAGAATGCAACAGCCCACCTGATAGTAAGAGGTCATCGTTACCCATGGATCTAGAACTACTCGGGAATCTTCCAGCATAAAATCATGCATACGCTTACATTATGCCTGAAGATGTGGGCAGAGGCCGAACACTACAGAAAAAACTGTTCTCGGAACAAAAGTCCCATTGTATACTATATTTAATAAAGAGTATACTTTGTGCTAGTCCGAGTTATATGTGCCTAATATCATCCAAATCCGTTCAGCTATTTATATATTCCAAACAAACATCTGAACGTCACAATTTTTAAAAGAAATAAAATCAGTTTTATTTTTTATTTTATTTATTTTAAATATAGGAAAACTCGACGTAACTATAACGTAGTTATGTTTGTTACAAAATGGCTCCCACTTAGTATATGCTAGCAATATAACCAGCGCTGATATTACGAGATCTTTTTAACATTTATCTTTTTCGTAAAAACGAAATAATATTAGCAACGGGTTCAACTCGTTACATAATATTAAGGGCGAAATATTACCTCCTCCTGACCTCTCTGAGGTCTGGGTTCGAATCCGGGTCGGGCAGTGATATTTGGGTTTTTCTGTTCAGTATCAGCCCGGAGTCTGGAATTTGTTGATAGGCTCGCCCCCTATCACATCATGGGACGGAACACACTTGGCGAAAAGTGAGTAGTTGCGCCTCTGCATACCCATTCGGGGATAAATGCGTGATGTGTTTTTGAAATAGTTATCTCTGTACCTACCTTTCCCGACTAGCGTGAAGTTGCGTTGCGAAATGAAATCTGTGTTCTCCGTGCTACTGATTTTCTATACATAGAAAGCAGTTCGTTTTATGGCGCGGCCACTCGAGCGCTTGAAAACATGCGATGCATATTTTAAATGGCTTAGTCGGTAACGTGGGACTCAATGGCACGGGTTTGAGTCTCAGATATGTTTGGTAATGCCACGTTATAATTAGTACTAGTGGTCGAAATTTGGCCGTCGAATTTAATTTACACATATTCACAAATTTTATTTTTCTGCACTCCAATGTGAATTTAGATAATACAAAATTACACTCAGCGTGCTATGTGACTTTTCGGACGGATAACATCTCAATCCCCCCGTGATAATGACTGCAAAGTGAAGCATCGGAGAGAATAATAATACAAATAATCGCAATAAAATCCGTAAATAGTTTTATTCGCATGAACATAAGAAATCAGATACACTTCTACCTAGACTTTTGCGAATGCTTGAACATAATAAACTTTATAACCCATTACCGTGAATCAAAACCAAACGTTTGTCATCCAAAATCTATTTTCAAATATTTCGTCACAAAAAAAGTCAGCTGGTCAACGCGGTATCTCCAGCGAATGTGGGTCAGATATTTGTGGGCGACACGCGGAACTGTCGGGCAAGCGTGCCATTGACGGCCCATGCTCGCACCAGTCGCACTGCGAAAAGAAAAACAGTCTACACAATACGCCTTATTCTAGTTTTATATTGTACTAGTTGACCCGACAGACGTCCCGTCTTAACTATGAATTCGCAGCGCGCATTCTGTCAATCGCTGACAGTTATTTCAAACAATTGACAGTTGTATAAAATGAATATTTTAGTTTTTTTAAATTTTCAAAGTTTCCGCGCAATTTTTTGAATTTTTCCTTTCATAAGAACCTTCTCCTGACGATAACAAACACAAAAACATATGATTTTATGCCTTAGTGTCAAATATATTCAATAATCCCGAAAGTTAAACTAGCGAGAAACATGAATTATTGTTGTTTTTCATTTATAATATAATATAATAATAATATCAGCTCTGTATTATACATATACTGCTCCACTGTTGGGCACGAGCCTCCTCTACTACTGAGAGGGATTAAATCTTAGTCCCCCACGCTGGCCTAGTGCGGATTGGTAAACTTCACACACTCTTAAAATTCGTATAGAGAACTGCTCAGGTGTACAGGTTTCCTCATAATGTTTTTCTTCACCGTTAAAGCAAGCGATAATTCACCAAGAAGACACATAATTTTAGAAAAGTCAGAGGTGTTTGCCCTTGGGTTTCGAACCTGCGGATATTCTCAGTAGCCCGTTCCACACTCAACTGGGCTATCGCCGCTTATTTATTTTCATTACCAACGTGAAAAATTAAAATCCCATTTTTTTCAACATAAATAAAAACTAATATAGGACCTCGTAATAGTGAATCAGAGTTATTATTGTGATAAAACTTTGTTTAATGGATAGCATTTTTTCCGATATCGCTGGTTAAATTCAAAATGGCCACAAACAAAACCATATAGTTTAATTTACATGACAGCTGAAACAATTTATTAAATTATTTTTTTTGGTGGTTATATTTACTTTACTGTTTATATAAACTATAATGGATCTTGGAGGGCCTTTTTCCCTATATTGGAATATTATAAGCTTATACAGTATAATAATAATGTATATCATTCGATGCGTATTTTATTCCTCTATTTAGGAGCTATAAATTATGTTTGAATTAATCGTAATTCGTTCCAAAAAGGTACATAAGTCCCCTTTGCATAAAAACTTTACGCAAAATTACAGGAAATATGTGAAAATAATTAAAGTATATCAACAGGCCTTAATATAAAATAATATAAATTACTTACGCGATTATATTGCACTTTTTGCTATTGTCGTTTTATTTTGTAAATTAATTTAGTATTTATTTAATTTTCTTCTTTTGTATCCGCTGTCTTCTTTATGTGTTATTAGCATAGGTATATACTACGTACTATAATTAACGTTCCGAACATTCACTGTGTTCAACTGATTTGAACTGTCATCCATTCAAACTGACTTTAGTACGGTCAATATTGACAGCTTGTGGTTGTGTAAGGAGTGGCGATCATGATATTATAACAACAGGAGTCTAAGTGTAAACTTAGATTTGAACAAAAAATATTAGTCGAATAAGTAAAATTATTTGTTTTTCAAGTGAATAAATAGGTCATAACATTGACATATTGGTTGCCATTATAGTTCAGATTTTGAACAAATAATTTATATGAACGTTCGTATGTATAAAATACTAGCTTTTGCCCGCGGCTCCGCCCGCGTTATAAAGTTTTTCAGGCTAAAGTTTTCCGTTATAAAAGTAGTAGTTTCCCGGGAGCCTTTGTTCTTCCCAGGGTCTCAAACTGTTTCCATACCAAATTTCATCTTAATACGTTGAGTAGTTTTTGAGTTTAACACGATCAGGCAGACAGATGCAGCGGGGGACTTTGTTTTATAATATATATTTTAGACCTTTTTCAGAGGAACAATCGCGTCATACATTATTGTTGCATAACTTTAACTGTTTACGCAGCGCACGCAACGGAAGCTCTCAAAACTAATAATTTTTCCCCGTTTTTGCAACATGTTTCATTACTGCTCCGCTCCTATTGGTCATAGCGTGATGATATATAACCTATAGCACTCCGGGATCAAAGGGCTATCCAACACAAAAATATTTTTTCAGTTCAAACCGGTAGTTCCTGAGATTAGCCATTACTGCTCCGCTCCTATTGGTCATAGCGTGATGATATATAGCCTATAGCGTTCCACAAATAAAGGGCTATCCAACACAAAAATAATTTTTCAGTTTGGACTGGTAGTTCCTGAGATTAGTCATTGCTGTTCCGCTCCTATTGGGTATAGCGTGATGATATATAGCCTATAGCAATCCACAAATAAAGGGCTATCCAACGCAAAAAGAATTTTTCAGTTTGGACCGGTAGTTCCTGAGATTAGCCATTACTGCTCCGCTCCTATTAGGTATAGCGTGATGATATATAGCCTATAGTACTTCTCGAACAAAGGGCTATCCAACGCAAAAAGAATTTTTCAGTTTGGACCGGTAGTTCCTGAGATTAGCGCGTTCAAACAAACAAACAAACAAACAAACAAACTCTTCAGCTTTATATAATAGTATAGATAAGTCAATGGTTATATGTCTGAGGAAACTTTATTGGATTCTGTTACCTATTTAATCTAGTTTGTGTTATATTGTTATGTTTGTTTCCTGAACAACTGAGAATAAAAATAAAAGACAAGATTGCAACTTGAAATAAATATATCATTTATTTTATAGAAAATGATGACTATTTATTTAATAAACATTTATTTTCATTTAATACATCATACGTCGTACACTCCACTATATATATATTGTATTATATACCCTAGTAAAGCATGGCGATCCGTCGCGATGGCAAGCGTCTCCACGTCCGTCGTCCACAGACCGGTTTATGCTTGCGCTTATAGATGTTTCGTATTAGTAAATAAATAACTAATGCAGCTTGCCACCCCATTGCAATCATTTTGTGGTATTTAAAAACGTCTGCGCCGACGCCTAATAAAGGATCCCTTTATTAATTCCGCACACGTCACACAAAACGCGAATGTAATTCCGTTAGGTTAATTCACTTTTCAAAAAGGAAATTCAATTACGCAACTTACACCTTTGTGATTTTTTTATTTTACGCTCAATGTTCGAGTTTTGAATGCGAAAAAATCGCATCTTTATATATAAAAAGGAATCCCTATTTCCCTTGGTCACGCCATCACGCGTGAACGGCTGGACCGATTTCACTATTTTTTTTTTTTGTAATGTTTTTTATTGTCAGGAGAAGGTTCTTATGTAAGAAAAAATTCAAAAAATTGCGCGGAAAATTTAAGAATTTAAGAAAACTTAACGAAAATATTAATTTTATGTAACTGTCAATTGTTTGAAATAACTGTCAACGATTGACAGAATGCGCGCTGCACATCCATAGTTAAGACGGGACAACGTCTGTCGGGTCTGCTAGTATCAAATATATATAAAAAAAAACATAGTATAGCTCGACTTTTTTTCCAGGGTCAGACATTGTAGTGTATTAAGAATACACGCCTACAATCAAATATTTTCAACAAGAATAGATCTGTCATACCTTACGCATCTTTTCTACAAAAAAGAAATTTAATTAGCTAAGTCAAAATAATTTTCGTGACTAGTAAGACATCGTTTCTTCTTAGCAATCTATTAGATTTATCATACAAACATAAAAATTAGGTGTAGTAGTAGTTAGTACATAAGTATAATATATTATTATTATTATTATATATGTAAAATCTATGGTATATAAATATAACCTAGCGGCGCTCGATTGTGGCAGAAGCCAAGAGCATCGGACTCACCTGGAGTCATGTTAAGCGGAAAGCGCGAGACAGACATGAATGGCGTAACTTTGTGCCTACTCTCTGCCCCGTCGTGGGGACTTAGTACCAGAAGAGATAGAAATATAACACTAGAAATCAAGAGTAGTAAACTATATTCGCACACGAATAGTTGTCTGCATAATAAATCTCCTCACAAAAATATCGATAGAAATAATATAGCTATTAAAAACCTACCTTTTCAGAGATAATTAATTTCTGAAATACGTTTTTAATATTATTTTTCAATAGCGTAATGAAATGTATCTCTTTGACCTAAGCCTTTGAATCCAGCTAAAATATGATTTCATTAAAAATATATAATTTATGCTCGTTTCAAACTAGGGTGCAAGAGATTAAATTAACAGTAATATAATTTATATAAAAATGTTCGGTTGTTAGTAGTGAATGCAGTAACAATATAAAGGATTAAGACCAAACCACTCAATGGCATCAAATAATTTCCGAAAATGCTTGATGGAAGCAACATCGAAGTAGTTTGAATTTTTTGTAATATTAGATTTTTATTTTTTTGGCTTTTTCCTCTTATAATAATAATATCAGCCCTGTATATATATACTTGTCCACTGCTGAGCACGGGCCTCCTCTACTACTGAGAGGGATTAGGCCTTAGTCCACCACGCTGGCCTAGTGCGGATTGGTAGACTTCACACACCTTCGAAATTCCTATAGAGAACTTCTCAGATGTGCAGGTTTCCTCACGATGTTTTCCTTCACCGTTAAAGCGGACGATAAATTCACAAAGAATACACACATGATTTTTTAGAAAAGCCAGAGGTGTGTGCCCTTGGGGTTTGAACCTGCGGACATTCGTCTCGGCAGTCCGTTCTACACCCAACTAGGCTATCGCCGCTATAACTTTTTATATTTATATTTTCCTCTTGGTTGTTTGAAATATATTATATGCATTATATATCCACACCGTAAGAGATGCATAATATTATAAAATTAATGTCTGTTTCGTTGGTTATAAAATTATACAATTAAAGTTACGCAAATTGTATTTTTATTATTGTACGGGCCTCCTCTACTACTGAGAGCGATTAGGCCTTAATCCACCACGCGGACCTCATGCGGATTGGTAAACTTCACACACCCTCAAAATTCCTACAGAAAACTTCTCAGGTATGCAGGTTTCCACACGATGTTTTCCTTCACCGTTAAAACAAGCGATAATTCACAGATTAAGATTTTTTTTTTGCGATTTCATATAGTAACGTATAAACTATCGTACCAAATCCGACCTTCATGTACCATCTGCATTAAGATATTTTATATTCCGTGTTGAAGTTACTCCCAGGGGCAAACACGGAGGGGACGAGAACGTAATCCGGGTAATCTGGAAGTTCAAACGTATCGGCTTCGAGTCTTTGTAGGATATTTTTAGTAAGGGTCAGATGCAAAAGATAATGGTTTTGTAATTTTAATGTTGTTTTGTATTTACTGTTATCGAAATCAGCGTGTGTTGTGCGTCAGAGGGAATATCTTATGTTTCAACTGTCTCGGTGGCGTAGTTGTTTGCGTGTGCAGTACGACCACCGCTGAGGTACCGGGTTCAAATACAAGTCAGATTAATATTGGATTTTTCTGCTGATTTTCAGCTTGGAGTAAATATAGAATTAGTGCTAGTTGTGGAAACATACTCAAACCCCCTCCCGCCTCCCCGACCACCAATCGCATTACGAGACACAAAACACGGCGAAAAGTGGGTGCCTTAGGTGTAACTTTGCCTACCCTTCAAGGATAAAGGCGTAATTTTTGTTCTTACTGTATTTTTGACACTACAGGGGCCTTATCCTCTATCCCGCACGTTATTTTAACAGTGTGTAACAAGCACGTAACACAACGCGTCTTGTTTAGGACTATAGAAATTTGGCTTACAGAATACCATTCCACGCACATTTCTCGGAGATAACATGACACGGCCGCGTTACGCGTTTACACTACCATACAGAATAAGGGTTTTTATTCTTGTTTCATTATTGTTTTTCAAGTAAAAAGTAAAAGTTTAATTAGTTGAAGAAAACGTAAAATAATTAATAATCATGGATATTTCGGCCTTTAAAATTTAATATGACGAAATTTTAAAGGCAGAAATATCCATGATTATTAATTATTTTTACGTTTTTCTTCAACTGCGAGAACTAATCACTAACTAGACGTGAATTTAAATTCTTTACTTGCCAATACTTGTTTAGTTACCCAGATTAAAGCCGAAACAAAATGTATGAAAATGGACCTTGAGGTATCGCCTTAATGTAGTTTACTCTTTAAATTGTAGGCGAATCGGAGCCTAGCTGTGGGACAATAAAATACAGAGCTAATACTTGTAATTATATTGTTAAGATACTGAAATGGTTTAGATTAAAAATAAAAAGAACTATCAATGGCTATAGGCCAACTGCCTCGGTGTGTCAAATATTCGGTGTATTTATGGCAAAAGATTTCACAAATACCCTCAGAACAATAGTTTATAATAACAATACATTAATATGCTAACGTGTAATAAAATATATATGCATTTCAAAATAAACATTAATATGCAAAATAATTAAACGAATATAATACCATGAATGATGAAACCACACAAAAACCATTTTGGTTTTCATTATAGTGTAAGCTAATATCTCGTAACTGAGTTGAAAAACAATATGTTAAAAACATAATATTTATAACCTGACCAGGAAAATAAAAAACCTCGCCTCGTTTCGGTAAAATTTTAATTTTTCATACACGCACGGCATTGTGACCCTCTGCACCTAATAATAAATGGAATAAAGTCCAATAGGATGTCGACTGACGAGAGATGATTACCCCTCGACAGTCGACACAATTATGCCGGCCTGTCGAAACCGGATATATACAGGCTGATCCCGGAACGCGACACACGTGGACCAGTATGGCGGGTTTTAACACAATTGTACGGCGGTCGCTATCCGGGCGGATATTAAATATATCCTATCACCAACAAAATTTTAAATTATTATATTTTTCAGACATTAATTTCACAATTTAAGCGTCCATAAAGCAAGTTTGTTATCGACCCGGTCAAGCTATCTTAGATTTAGACATGAATTTGCAATCCAACTAATCAACAACTTGTAATCAAAAGTCAATCAGATCTATCGTCTGCAATTGAATCTCAAATGATCTTGTGTCAGACAACACCTGCTCTCTTCAAAGGTCTTGAAACTTCGATCGGACCAAGGGCGAACTTACTCGTTTCCAAAGGATAATTGAAAAAGTTTTCGTTTAGTTAAACAGGGTAAATTTGAGCTTTGTATCAAATATTCGTTAATCTTTATGGCTAGTTTGTGTAATTTATGTTTACGCGAATGTTAGACATTGAAGTAAAACTATTTACGGATTTTATTGCGGTTATGTATATAATAATTTTCTGGATATTTCGAAGACTGCAGCCTTCATGGTCACGGGTGGATTGAAGTGTTGATTATCGGAAAATTCAAAGTTAATATACCTACATATTACAATATACAAAATTTTAGATTGTTTTAGCTATTAACAGTTCGATCTACGCAAAATAAGCTCACAGTATTTTGAAGACATAATTGTAAAATGTAGGTAGATATTGTAACTGACTTTTCGGATGACTAACACCTCAGTCCGCTCCGTGACGAAGGCTGTAGTCTTCGAAACGTAGATAATTATAAAAAACCGCGATAATATTCGTAGAATACTTTTATTTCCATAGCTAGATTGTGCTAGGACGCAGTTCGAGATCATCCCGCCCACATCCACCACTACTCCTGTAAGCCAGGATCGGTAGCACGCATCGTGACACCGAAGGATTAAACTCGTCGAGTCTCGGGGAGCACTAATTAGTTTGAACCCGCAACGAAATTAATCAAATAGAAGTATAGGGAAGAGTTAAAAATATTTTTTCCACTTCCTTTCGTAGCAAATTGGAAGACAAAATAATAAATTAAAGAATATTTTTTGACCTTAACTTAAAACATTTACACCTGGAAAAGCCAGATGTAAAGCACTTCGGATAAGGACAGCTTTCTGGTTATTTTGTAGTCTCTTAGTAGGCTATAAGTCTACAGTACTAAGGAATAACGTAGCTCTTACTTTGTAAAAGAATTTTCAAAATCAGTTCAATAATTCCAAAAATTACTCCCTACATTCAAACTTACAATATTCACCTCAAAAAAGAATCACAATAGGTTGTAAGAGAACAAGCAGTCACAGTTAGTATCAAGGTGTTGGTAGTTAGGACATTTTATATTCGCCAGGATAGCGACCACCGACAAGATGTTAAAACCCGCCATAGTGGCCCACGTAAGTCGCGTTCCAGGATCAGCCCGTGTATATCTGGTTCCAACAGGCCGGCATAATTGTGTCGACTGCCGAGGGTTATCTCTACTCAGTCGACATTCTATTGGACCCTATTCCACTTACCATAAGATTCAATGTTTGTTGCTGAGTAAGTATAAAAAAATTCAATAAGAAAATTGATTTTATTTATAGTATGATTGAATACGATTACCTAGCTCTCAATAAACTTATCAAATCTAGACTTTCTACATACGAGTACATATTAATTTTAGTTTGGCATCGATTCAATTTCGCGGTCTGAGTTTATCTTACCAATCAAATCTAAATGCTTTGAGATTGTGGAATTCTTTTATGTATATTCAATTGTTTTTGTGCTCTAAATGATTTGGATTTCTTGTTCGTACAAAGATTTTTATACATTTTTTAAAATACAAAACAAGCAATTTTAAAACTTTATTATATTAAGTGTTGCCCGCGACTTTGCCCGCGTGCAATATTATTCCGGCAGAAAACCTTAATGTTAATCCAAGGTGAAGTCTCTCCGTGTGTCAAATATTATCCAAATTCGTTCAGTGATTTCTGCCTTTGCTTGTAACAATCATGCAAACATTTTTATAAACATTCCCACGTTACTACACGTAAGCTAAAGTTAATGAAAATGATTAGATGTGTGATGTGTAAGGTGACGAGCGCACACCACCCGTTAGCTAAAATGCGATAATCAAATTTCGGATATAGGAAAAAAAATGCGTCCATGATGATGTATCATAGAACAAAGTGCCCCTTTCTGTCTGTATGTATGTTATGGATTTTCTCAAAATCTACTAAATGGATTTTTGTGAAATTTAGTATGGAGATAGTTTAGGACCCTGGGAAGGTTATAGGCTACTTTCTATCCCAGGAAAATATATAGTGAGACTTTTATCCTGGAAAACTCCGTCACGCGGGTGAAGCCGCAAGCTATTGGTTATAAGTTTGTTTTTGATATCTAAAAGTCTTGGAGATTGCTAATAGTTGTCAAGGGGCTTTTTTTTAACTTCAACGAAGTGATAGCTCATTAATGACTGCTTCGGTGGCGTAGTTGTTCTACGCTACAATTGCAGTACTGATGTCTCGCTTTCGATCCCGGGTCGAGCAAAGTGATATTGTGTGTTTCTAATTAGTATCAGCCCAGAGGCTGAAATTCGTGCCTGATATGGAATAGGCGCGTACCCATATATCATGGGATGGAATATATACAGCGCAAAGTATGTAGGCGCAGCAGTTGCACGTTTGCCTCCTTCTTCGGGGATAAAAGTGTGTGTGTTCAACACAGTTTTACGCCCGTGTTCTAAAATTATTTTTTGTTGATAACGGCATTACTGACGGACAACGTTATACTTTGAAATTCAAATGCAAATTGATATTAAACTAATTTTCGGATTCTATCGCGGTAATTTGTGTTTTATTTTCTCCCGACGTTTCGAAGACTTTGCAGCCTTCATGGTCACGGGGGGGACTGAGGTGTTGTTCATCCGCAAAGTCAAAGTTACAATTTCTACCTACATTTTTACAATTATACAACTTTTTTAAATTTTTTTAGCTGTTGGTGGTCCAATCTACGCAGAATGAGCTCAGTGCCTTGAAGGCTGCAAAGTCTTCGAAACGTCGGGAGAAAATAAAACACTAATTACCGCGATAGAATCCGAAGATTAGTTTAATTTCAATGTCTAACATTCGCGTAAACATAAGAAATCATTATTCAAATGCAAAATTAAAAAATAAGGAAGCAATCAAAAAATGTCGTCGTCGAAAACGTTTCTTATACGGTTAATAATCAGCTAAGTACCTTATAGACACCCCTCAAACGAAATGAAATCAATAAACCAGATTTTATTACAAAAAAGGTCCAGTATCGTGCAATTAAAAAGAAACAACGATGGAGCTCATCGAATTACCAATTATCAGGGAATTCTTTGTAGCTACCGACCCTGAATTCCCTTATTTACTCATTAAGGCATTCTTGTGAGAGGATATTAAAAGGGAGTTTTACGGTTTTTTTGAGTACTGTCGCGTACTGTGGTGTGTATAGCGTGAGATCATACTGCGTGTGTGATATGATATGAGTACACTAGTTGTATCTCTGTCTTCTGTTTGGGAGATAAAGAGGTGTGTGTGTACGAGTCAAAATTACCCTGTAGTAACATAGTTATTCATAATATTGTAGATGTACCTAACTTGCACAACGAGCTCTTGCGCATTTTTGTTCTAATAATTACGGCCGAAATCGGTATCACCCACTATTTGGTGTAGGACATTTGCGAAATCAAAATCTCCTTTACCTCGCAGTCTTAACCCGGCGAGCGTGTGGTGAAAAAATGTAACAAGGAGTATGAGGCAGGGTATGACATACCCCTTAAAAAAATTGGCTATAAAACTTGTTTCTGAAGAAGTATTATACTATTTATTTTTTGGTATAATAAGACAATACCATCATAACGCATTGGAAATAAAACAATCGCTCCATTTTAACAATTTTATTTTTTTACCTCGATGGAAATAAGTCTCTTTGAATTTCAAACAAACACTTTCAGTCTCTTAAAAACTAAAAGGAACTAAAGTAAAACCAGTTTTATGATAAAAAAAACTTAATCGTATGAAAGAATATGAAATACTTTACTTTATAAACTAAAAAAAATCACCAAAAAAAATTTAGGAACATCTTAGGAACTGGAGATAAAATCTGTGCAGTTTTTGCAAAAAAACGTTGCATGCTCCACACTAATAGCCTTTCCTCAGCTTGTTCATGAGTATTTTGTCTTATGATTATTTTTGTTGGGGTAATCTCTACATCTAATAAAATGACCAGGAACATTTTGAGTCGATGAAAGTGATTCGTTGATCTGGGAAGAAATTCTCTGACGTATATAAATCGGAATATATATTTTTGTCATTTCACATCTTCAGGTGTTCGTAAACTAAAGCCAAGCCTAAGTTACGGATGAAATCGGTCCATTTAGTGTCTTTGCCCTGATTTTCACGAAATATAGGACCCCTGGGGGCCCGTGGGCCCCTCTCAGGGGATCCGCAAGTAAAATAAAAGTTAAAAGAAAAACTATAAAGTCCACGCTTTTGCACTCTTGTATATCTAAAAAATAAATACAGAAGTAAACTGCTAGTAAAAATAAATTTAAGAATCCAACTGAACAACATCAACCCAAACATTACGACTTAGGTCGCAAAAAAGGTCGCATAAGGTGGCATTAGTGGTCCGCACTAAATAAAAGTTTGCGAAACCCTGTTCTAGTAAGTACATCTTCTATCATGGACCGAAGTTGTTTTTTTCTATTTTCAACATCCATTTTCTATTAAAATCTACAATTAAACAAAGAAAATAAGTTAAAATAGCAGAAAAAGCAATTTTAGTTTTTGTCACACCAGCTATGAGGCGGGGTATCACGTACCCGAACTCAGTTTGCAAGCGTGTAACTCGAATGCAGGTTGCCGCGACACTGTGATCACGCCACTATTACCTTCCGCAACCCTGTAACTCCAGCTACTCAAAGAGACTATAAGTTTGAAAGTCAGGCACAAAAAATATACGCCAGTAATTAACATGGGGGGTATGACATACCCCGCCACACGCTCGCCGGGTTAAAATATTTAATCAGTTCCTGGACTCGAAACTAGAGTGTGATGTGTTTGCGAGTGATAGGAGAGTATTTACGTTAGAGTGCTGGAGGTTCTGTGGGTATGATAGAAAGGTAATTAAATCTAGGTTAGCGTAATTTAATGTTAAGCTTTTTGTAATGAACAGTTTAAGTGTTGTTTTGAACCGTATTATTCACTATAAATAACTAACTATCGTATGATATTTTGCTTTCTTTGTTTAGGTATATATTTAGATAGTACATATAGGTAGGTATTGTAGCCAGTGTAACTACTAGACATAATGAGACTTAACATCTCACGTCTCAGCATGGCGAGCGCAGTGGGATACGAAACAATACTTTGTGATTCAAGGTGTTGGATTGTGTTTCTACTGTTTATGGGCGATCGTATAGCTTACCAGCTTGCGAACGACAAGCTCGTCTCGTCATTCAAAGCAATAAAAAAAAGTTAAAGAGGAGGGAAAATTTTTGAAGACATCCTTAGTATGTTAAAAATTAGTAATTGTTAAATAGATTTAAATCTAGCTTTTGATCACGGTTTCGCATGCGTTAAATAGATTTCTAGAATACAAACGAAGCTATGTCATTTCCAGGGTCCCAATTTATCTCCAAAGTTAATTCTGTAGTTATAGAGTTTATTCAGACAGACGCGGTAGGGGACTTTGATTTATAATGAAAGTATTGAATATAGAAATATCTAACTCTTGAATCAACCCATGGGTCACCTACTATAGCAAAGTGCAAAGAAAATAAAAGAAACTGGATCAATGCATAGACCGAGAGACCATTTGATTATGAAAAAGCGCAAATCCTTTTACAAAAGAAACCCCGCGAGAGAAACAGCGAGCAAGGGTAGTCAAACATAAAACTCTTACAAGAATAGGCACTAAAAATCTTAGCTAATTAAAAAAATAAATTCAAACTATTATAAAGTTGAGTATTGAACCAGATATCTCGGCATGCTAATCACTGAAGATATTGGTCGCAAAGTTTTTTAATTAAACTCAAAGGATTTGATATTAAAATGCTATCGGCCACTTCAGCTCTCAAGGAAAGGATACTTTCATTAAATTGTAATTAGTAGGTTAAATATTTGGTACAGTAATGTCAATTTCTATTTTCAAGCAATATTGTGTGTGTGTGATGTGTTCCGATCTGGATATATCAGTGTAATTACCTGGCTTTATGCGACTTAATTGGCTGGTAGGATATATTTTATATCCGCCTGGAAAGCGACTACCGTACACAAGGTGTTAACAGCCGCCATAGTGGCCCACGTGAGTGTATAGCGTTTTGGGATCAGCCTGTATATATCCAACAGGCCGGAATAATTGTACGCGGGTGTACTCCCTGTCGATTTGGAGGTACAGCGTCGCGCCGCTATGTATTACTCAACCAGAGAGGATATGGATAAAAAGTTTCTTACGTCTCGCGAGCTCTTAAGAATCGATAGACTATTTAAAACGCACACTGATGTACACAACGAGTTATTAAATGAATGGCAATGTAGGTGGGACTCGTCTTCGAAAGGGCGTCATTTATATAAATACTTTCCGTACGTTCGCGATCGCCTAATTAAAACTTGGCTAGAAATAGATTACTGTGTATCGCAATTTCTTACCGGCCATGGTAATTTTAAGGGTAAACTGTTCTCATTTAGACTGGTTGATTCTCCTGCGTGCCCATGCTCTGCACCTGGTTACGAGGTTGAACAATCTGCTCATCACGTACTTTGGGAGTGTGGTCTCTGGCATGAAGAGCGCAACATCATGTTAAACAGTATGCAAATAACATCCGGGGTTGTATACTACATGGACCTTGTTGAGACTAGACGGAATTTCCGTGCTTTTCGGCGTTTTTGCCATGCCTATTGTAATCAAATCTAACAGCTCATGTGATAGGACCCTTTCATTTAATTTTATCCGTGGTGCTTTATAACTAGCTTATCTAGTTGTAAACGTCCCTATCCTTGAGGTTATATCGCCTCCTTACATCATGATTTTGTCACCCGCATTGCTCTGGAGGGAAGTGGACAATTAATATTTCCAACTCCTCCCTATTTTTCTATTTGATTAATTTCGTTGCGGGATAATGACATATTAGTTTTCCCTGAGACTCGCCGAGCTTCACTGCTCGGTGTCACAAAATGCGTGCCACTGCTGATCCTGGCTTACAGGAGTTGTAGTGGTGGGTGTGAGGGCGGGAAAGTCTCTAGGCCGGAATAATTGTGTCGACTACCGAGGGGTGATCATCTCTCGTCAATCGACATTCAATTGGACCCCACTCCACTTCTCATCAGATGCAGCGATCTATCTGTATCTTAATTGGCTATATGACAATGTAAATATAATCGCATTGGGTGTAATTCCTGTAAGATTATATTTTAAAAAAAGCGGCGATAGCCTTGTTGGGTGTGGAACAGACTGCCAGGACGAATGTCCGCAGGTTCAAATCCCAAGAGCACACACCTCTGACTTTTCTAAATACTCATGTGTGTATCCTTTGTGAATTTATCGTTCGCTTTAACGGTGAAGGAAAACATCGTGAGGAAACCTGCACATCTGAGAAGTTCTCTATAGGAATTTCGAAGGTGTGTTAAGTCTACCAACCCGCACTAGGCCAGCGTGGTGGACTAAGGCCTAATCCCTCTCAGTAGTAGAGGAGGCCCGTGCTCAGCAGTGGGCGAGTGTATAATACAGGGCTGATATTATTATTTATTATTATATATTTTAATAAATGAAATGCCGTGCCTGTTAAAAAAAACATTTTGTGGCGGTGTTTGTTTATGTGGTCATAAACAAAGAACAGGCCTCTCCTACTGAGAGAATTTAGGCCTTACTCCACGCTGAAGCTTCACATACAATTACTATATTAACAGTATTAATCCAATACGTACAATTATGTGGGCGAGGCCCGAAAACTTCGCAACATAACTGTTGTATTAACCAATACAACTTCGGTTATCCAGTTTGGTGCGGTCATTGACAAATAGTTGGTCTCCTGGGATCTGTATTAATCGAACAGAAGAACAGCAAATATGTTAAACTAAGTGTTTATGGTTTCGCCTGCCTAAATAGCCTTTAGAGTCACGAAAGTTCCTCAAAACACTATACGACTATAGGGCCATCTATATGAAAATCAGATTAAATTAATATTTTTTTCACGTGGGAGCCAATTAACGGTTTTTTTTTTCGGGTCACGCTAAAGTGTCCCCACTACACCTGATGGTAAGTGGCGTGGGGTCCAATAGAATGTCGACTGACGAGAGATGATAACCTATTGGCAGTCGACACAATTATGCCGGCCTGGTGGAACCGGATATATGCAGGCTGATTCCGGAATGCGACACTAACGTGGGCCACTATGGCGGGTTTTAACACCTTGTGTACGGTGGTCGCTATCCGAGCGGATATAAAATATATCCTACCACCAGCAAAATAAACCACGAATATAGTGGTCTAATAATCTACGACATGGTCTACCCATGTACCCAAATCCATCTAAGTCAATTTAGTTGTATGCCTTTACTTCTTACAATCAAACAAACATTTTCACATTTTCACAAATAGAATACTATCTTTATTCTCTTAATTTAAGTCGGGATCAAATTACCTTTGAAAACTTACATTTTCCAGAATCCAGGTTATCAAATAGGCTAATAAACGCAGGTATTTTATTTCTGAGCCAAATATACATAGAATTAAAATCTTAATTAATTGTAGAATAGTTTATTCCATTGAAATATAATGAAATACTCTTCAGTTGTTATATGAAGCCGCGAGTCGGCGGCAGAAGTTTCGAGAGCCCTCGAGAAACTATGCTGACTTTAATACGTAGGCATAATGTTTAAAAGTATTTCAATGGGATCGAACTAAAAATGCTTATAATATGTTTACCTTTGTCGTAGTTTATTATACTGCTGTGATATCTCGGGTTTGATTCCCGATTTGAGTAAATATTACGTATTTTTATTAGCCCTAAGCATCGATGGCTTAATTGGAAGTGGAACGAACTGCCGAGACGAATGTCCGCAGGTTCAAAACCCAAGCGCACGCACCTCTGAGTTTTATAAAGTTATGTGTGTATTCTTTGTGAATTATCGCTTGATTTAACGGTGAAGGAAAACATCGCGAGGAAACCTGCATACTTGAGAAGTTCTCCATAATAATTTCGAGGGTATGTGAAGTCTGCCAATCCGAACCAGGGCATCGAGGTGGACTAAGACCTTAACCCTCTCAATGATAAAGAAGATTCGTAACTATCACTGGGACAGTATACAATACAGGACTGATATTATTTATTATTATTATTAAATAGGTTTCCCGCAGACTGAACACTACGATATTATAGTGTCTATCAGGCCGGAGTCTGAATTTGTGCTCGATATCGCGATAGGCTCGTCCACTATCAGCACGGAATACACACGACGAAAAGAAGGTGCGCTAGTTGCGTCTCCGCCTACCTCTTCGGGGGTAAAAGGCTGAACGCGTAGAATATCACTGTAAAACAACTTTGCTCATCAATTGTTGTCCACTCAAGCCTCTATAAAGTTTATGAGAAACGAACATCTTTCATTATTCTGCCATTCTTTGTTATGAAAACTTTAAATATTTTTCTTGTTGTTTATTGTATTAATAGATTCGACAGCTTAGTGGGTAGTGAATGTGGTGAAGATCGAGGATTCGATTCCATTGTTTTACAGAGCCATGGCAAAGTTACTCCACTGGATGTGTTAAGTGGGGAAAAGTTCACAGAGAATATCGATTGCCAAGAGATGATTACCTCTCACCAGTTAACACTGAACTACGGCTTTTAGAAACTGTATATACACAGACTGCTTCCGGATCCACATGGGCAACTATGGCGGGTTTTACGAATTGTATATAATAGACAGTATCCAGATGTAAATATAATGATATTAGCCTAAGCTTTTTTGAGGATGCATTTCTACTAAAAATGAGTTGCGAGGCTTTATAATACTTATACCTTAAAAATACACAGAATGATAATAGGTCATAGGACTAAGGAGCAGAAGTATATCATGCAGCGCAAACACGCGTAGAGAATTAAAAATTACAGATTGCTCTGGTTATTGCGACTTCGCTGAACTTGACACCAGTGGTAAAAGGTCCATATAACCCGATTACTGCCGGCTTCTCTTTCGTGATTTATATATAATTATCATTAGAACAATTTGCCGCATTTATGCATATTATTAGTACTTATAAATTGTCGGCTTCCTTTTCGGAATATTCACCATCAGTCACTACTAGACACTAGTGGTGACGGATTAAATTTCTCAAAAGGTAACCCGAGGCAAAAAAACATTGCCTTAGGTAATATACTGCGACCAATTGAACACAAAACAAAAACTAAGACAAACATTAATAAATCTAAAAGGGAAGCCGGTAGTAATCGGCTTGTATGGACGCTTCGCCACTGTACTTATCGCTTAGGTAGCTAGTGAAAGGCTGGTAGGTTAGCTAGGTTAGGGCACATATCCTCACCGGTGAGGATCGCGACGGGTTAGCCTTATATATATTTCCCCCTACCGGCCAACCTGATCTGGTTACTTTGTTTTACTTTATGCCTTGTATTTCTTAGAATTTTATTCCTAATTTAAAATATCCGTAGTTATATAAGTAGTCTTGAGTGTTATTCAGAAATAATAATTATGGTTATAAATTGTTCATATCATAAGTGCAACTTTGTTCGCCTACGTGATAAATAAAGTATTTTATTTTATTTTTACTGCTGGATACATACAATTTTACACACACAACTACAAAAGTACAAACAAAACTTTACTCATACAGCCATATTTCGCTATGCTCCTACATTTTGACCGAATAAATACGCCTTTTGAAGCTCTGGACCACAAATATAAAATGCACTTAGACTTTGCCTTAATATCCCAACCGACCATTTCATTTGCAATAAGAGCTATATTTCAACAATACAAAATTCTCTTTAATTAACATAATGTAAAAAGATGATAGCCTAGTTGGAAGTGGAACGGGCTGCCGAGACGAATGTTCGCAGGTTCAAAACCCAAGGGCACATATCTGACTTTTCTAAATTTTTGTGTATATTCTTTGTGAATTACTGCTTGCTTTAACGGTGAAGGAAAACATCGTGAGGAAACCTGCATACCTGAGAAATTCTCGAGGGTATGTGAAGTCTACCAACCCGCACTAGGCCAACGAGGACTTAGACCTAATTCTTCTCGATAGTAGTGGAGGCTCGGATCCAGCAGGAGGACAGAATACAGGCTTGATATTATTATTTATATAACATAATGTAAAAATATGAATCAGAATATTTTATTCGTTTTTTTAATAAAGGAAATATTTTTACCCGAAATTTTTATTCATGAAAATGAAACACTATTGTACGTAAATCTCGTTTTCTTGTGTTGGGTCAACCCAACACACTATTTCGACGAGGAGACTTTAGGACAGGCGTAGTTTTATAGCGTTAAGATGTATTAGAGATCCCAAATGTTATCTGACTTGGGAATTGAACCCTGTAAGTCCACAGACGATACGCGGCTACTAAATCAAAATAGAGACTTCTTAATAGAAGATACTTTAAACATACATGACTTCGTAGCTTAAGAACGCCAAATTAAGGTATTTGGCGTTCTCAAACTAGTACGAAGTACTTAATTTCTTTCTACTACTTAACTACTTTCTTAAGTAAGTACGAAATTTATTTATTTAAATAAGGTTCTCCAACATTACACACATTTTTTTATTTCTAATATGAAGTACTAGAGTCATAAAAAAAAATGAATTAAATATAAATTATTATGTATATTCACATTAAAAGAAAATATCCCTAAAAATTTCACTCTAAATAATATGAAAAAGGGATTGAATAGAAAAGTACAGTATAATAGTATGAATAACATTAGATATACTATGTTATATATTTTTCACTAAGTTTTGTCGAACTTGGCCTCATTTGTCGTTTATCGATATAAAAATCCCTATTTGAGATGCATTAACTAATCGACAAATATTTTTGGGAAAATGTACACTACATTGTAGCCCCTGTAAATACTGGACATAATAAGACTTAACATTTCACGTCTCAGAATGGCTTACGCATTGAAATACCAAACAATACTTTGTAATTTAAGGTGTTGGATGGTGTTTCTACTGTTTAAGGGCGGTCGTATCGCTTACCATCGGGCGAACGGAGCTGGTCTCGTCATTCAAAGCAATAAAAAAACTTTAATTATTTTATACATACATAACATTACGCATTTTATTCCCGAAGGGGTATGCAGAGGCGCAACTAGGGCACCCACTTTTCGCCAAGTATGTTCCGTCCCATGATGTGATAGGGGCGAGCCTATCGCCATATCGGGCACAAATTCCAGACTCCGGGCTGATACTGAGCAGAAAAACCCAAATATCACTTTGCCCGACCCGGGATTCGAACCCAGGACCTCAGAGCGCTATTGTACCGGACGCGCAATACAACTACGCCACCGAGGCAGTCAGGTTGAATTATTTTATAACTGGACTAATCCGTGTTATAATCTCAAAACCAGTTTCATTCCTTTACCCATACATGTACCTCGTATTTAGACCGTCTTTAATAAAAAAGTACACAATATTTAAAACCGGCGTTTCATTTTGCAGTTAAATATACTTATACATATGGAAACTTTCCCGAAAACGATAGCGTCGAGAAAAGACTCGAGACAGAGTATTTATAGCTAACGATGAGCAAAATAACTATGCTATAGTTGTGTATATTTTCAATGACATTAAAACTATTTTGGGTATTAATTGCCGCCTTTTAATTGAATTTATGTGTTTTTTTTTATAAATTTGTACTTTCGTGTGCATTCAGCCAATGTTAATTTTAGAAATGAAGTTGATTTTATAAATCGAATTAATTGATTTTTGTGTTCGCCTTCTTAGCGTTGTAGTAGAGTTCATGTTTGTTTTTTATTTATATGCGTATCAATTTTGTATTAAATTATTATTTTAAAACATTACCTCAGTTGTCTTGGTGTTTTAAAAATATAATGTCCTAAAACTAATTACACATGCATTCCTATTTTGAAAAATAGAACACATTACCAACATTCAGGAAAAATCCGTAGTACAGCAACAATTAATCACACATTACAGTCGCGGCCAGTCTAACGGCATAGTTTAGCGTCCTCGACGAGAATATTCAACGGTTATTTTCATCTTTACGTTCTGGCAGCAAACATAAAGTGTCACAACAAAAAATAAAATAAAAAAAACAACACAGTTCAACTTCAATGCACTCCAAATTCAAAAGTTAGCACTCGATATATTTTTTGATTTTCGAATACACGTGTTCGAATTCTCGCGACGAGCGACACGTCCGCTCTCTACGGGATCCGCGACGCGACTGACTTGTCTGAAAAGCTACTTATTTCAGACGGAGGGAGAGAAGCATACTCTCCCTCTCTTGTAACAGGAAATTGCTGAATGCACCTCATATGTAGCTATAGAAATTACTACGCCTTAATTGGATATTAAGTTGTAAGCTGGATGGAAAAGAAACGTCTCTACCGAGTTATTAATGGCGATCTTTATCTAGAGTTATTAATGTAGAGATTACTTTTAGCTCGTGAGTTAGGGCAAGTTTGATTACTTAAGTCCAAGGGCTACATTATACTCTTTTATGATGGTTAAGGATTATTTTGATGGTTTGTAATAATACTGCGCACTGTTTGGTGATGTATATATCATTTGGTCGATATTTTTTCGGATTTCATTTAACCTTAGATACAGTTAAGCTATCTTGTGTCTTAGATTGAACATAATAATTTATTTTTTTTACAGTCAGCCAAAAGAAGTCTAATGTTGCACACTAACTTTAAACGAAATATTCTTTTTTATCTCAATTAAATTAAACTCTATGAAGTTTATTTTAGTGAATAAAAAGCTATTGTTGATATGTGTATTATAATATAAGTATGTATAAGTGATTTAAATTTTTTTATTTGTTCAGCAATTTTTTGGCTGACTATACATATTTGGCGTCAGAAAATTTTATTTCATTGATTTTATCGTCGTTATATTGTTGACTGTAACGTTTTCAGTTCAATTTTCATTCTCCACGATGTAAAGAGTATTGACTCAGAATATTGAATACAGCTTCGATGCCTGCGCCGAGAAAATATATTAAATATTCAAGTTTGAATTTTGAGAATTTTATTTCTCATCTATACTATTATATAAAGCTGAAGAGTTTGTTTGTTTGTTTGTTTGTTTGTTTGAACGCGCTAATCTCAGGAACTACCGGTCCAAACTGAAAAATTCTTTTTGCGTTGGATAGCCCTTTGTTCGTGGAGTGCTATAGGCTATATATCATCACGCTATACCCAAAAGGAGCGGGGCAGTAATGGCTAATCTCAGGAACTACCGGTCCAAACTGAAAAATTCTTTTTGCGTTGGATAGCCCTTTGTTCGTGGAGTGCTATAGGCTATATATCATCACGCTATACCCAATAGGAGCGGGGCAGTAATGGCTAATCTCAGGAACTACCGGTCCAAACTGAAAAATTCTTTGTGCGTTGGATAGCCCTTTATTCGTGGAGTGCTATAGGCTATATATCATCACGCTATACCCAATAGGAGCGGAGCAGTAATGGCTAATCTCAGGAACTACCGGTTTCAACTGAAAAATTCGTTTTGTGTTGGATAGCCCTTTATTTGTGGACCGCTATAAGCTATATATCATCACGCTATGACCAATAGGAGCGGAGCAGTAATGGCTAATCTCAGGAACTACCGGTCCAAACTGAAAAATTCTTTTTGCGTTGGATAGCCCTTTGTTCGTGGAGAGCTATAGGCTATATATCATCATGCTATGGCCAATAGGAGCGGAGCAGTAATGAAACATGTTGCAAAAACGGGGAAAATTATGAGTTTTGAGAGCTTCCGTTGCCTGCGCTGCGTAAACGGTTAAAGTTATGCAATAATGATGTATGACGGGATTGTTTCACTTAAAAGTTCTAAATAATATAACAAAGTCCCCGCTGCATCTGTCTGCCTTAACGTGTTAAACTCAAAAACTACCTAACGTATTAAGATGAAATTTGGTATGGAGACAGTTTGAGACCCTGGGAAGAACATAGGCTCCCGGGAAACTACTATTTTTATAACGGAAAACTTTAGCCTGAATAACTTTATAACGCGGGCGGAGCCGCGAGCAAAAGCTAGTAGTTGATAATCATGAAATAATGTATCTTAGTACGTCACCGAAGATAGGGTAAAATGGCGTATATTGGAGGAAGTCTATATCCAGTATTGGACAAAGATATAGGCTGATGATGAGGTGGCGTAGTTGCACCATATAAATGCAGTGCTGACGCCTCGGGTTCGATCCCCGGATAGGGCAAATTTATATGTTTTCTACTCAGTATCAGCCCGGAGTCTGGAATTTTTGCCTAATACTTACATCATTACGCAAAAATTCATCATCATCGGAAACAGTTTCCGCTCTACCTACCCTGTCGGGGATAAAAGGTATGAATATATGTATTATTATTTATGATTATAGGTATGACTAATTATGTTATTTAATATAAAAACGTAGTCTCAATTAACTTAAAAATTTCATAAGCACTAGATCGCAAAATTGGGTAGTTAATGAAAATTCTAACTTAAGGATCTAGAAATAGAATTGTAATTGTAAATATTTAGTAACTTTTACACAAAGTATGGTTAGTCGCAAGGATGAACTGTCAATGGTATCAAGTTCGATTCCTGAGAGGCCTAGCTTTTTAAATAATTCAACTATTCAATAAGTTCAATTATTCAGAACCAACTTGCAAATTTAAAATTGTTTAAAGTCACCATATTAAATACAAATTTGTACAAATATATAAAGCTATAGAGTTTGTTTGTTTGAATACACTAATAACAGAAACTGACAATGATTTAAAAAAAACACTAATATAAAGGTACATTACATCCAAGTGCTATATATAGGCTACGTTTTATCTCAGAAAAATACAAAATGGAGCTTTTATCACAAAAAACGTTTTCACGAGCGGAATTGCGAGCAAAAGGCAGTATATATAAAGTAAAATTCCATTTCAAGTATTTTCTCGTTTTAATAATAACCTTCATGTTTTTATAGATAACCGAAGTGTACTCGATATTTGTAACGTAAAGTCGATAATTATTAAAATAATTCCAACATTATTCGTTTAATAAATATTGGTATAATGTATATCGGAATGTATGAATAATGGGCGATGGGGCCGTGTGCTAGCGGGCGCATGAGCGGAGCGATTGAAGCGAGTAGATAAAACTGGATGCGGCAAGCTTAGCAAGCGGCATATCCGGCCATGGATGGCTGGCGCATGCGTAATATTTATAAACGGGTGTTGCTTGTGTGAACTGGTTTGCCCATTTCATTAAATTGGGAAAATTTTAGGTCATATTACTTAGTGATTCTAATGGTTGTGCACAAAATAAAAACGCAAAATGTATTTTCTTCTGTATTGGATTGTAATTTAAACCTGGAACTGATTTTGAAAAGAGCAATACTAGAGTTTCTTGCTCCTACTTACTTTGAGAACTGCGTTCCGAACTGGTAGTTATTGATGGAATCTAAAAAATTATAATATTTTATGGGTTCGAATAAATTATTTCATATAATTTCATGAAGGTGCAAACAATATTCAAACCTATTGATTGAAAAGAAGTATGTGCCACTAACTGCACTGCGCTTGTCGTTCAGAGATGTTACATGTTGTTATTATACTCAGTGCTAAAGTTGATCCAAGTTTCTAAAGCTAAGAACTAATTCGTATATTGATACATAACACATAAAACATATCCACAAACATTCGCATTCTGCTTTGGTATTCGAGAGGCCAGTAAGCCAAAGGTCAAACTCTCCATTACTGATTTGAAATGCACGTTAACGAACTTCCTTCCTATCTAGTTACATATGCATTTTCATTTTTGATAAACAGCAGTAAGAACGGGAACACAATCTAGTTAACCATAAAGCAGAACCGTCTCTTTTCACTTACTGTCCTCCATTACCACGGCAACCTTATATTTGTAAGATTTAAATTTTCGATATAACAATTTAAATTAAGATTAATCGGTCAGAAACGTAGAATGAAGCGATAAATTATGGTCAGTAACAATCCCCGCTGACACTCGTACCACGCCCTTACTACCTGCACCGCTGCAGAGATGAATGGGGCTCGCACAGCCTCCGTCATCGACTTTATTAAATTCATCGCTCGTTTGCCGCTTTTTATATCGCTTTGTTTACCCACAGATGCAATTTTATTAAAATATAGGTTACGGATATAGTTTGCGTACTGATTTTATAATTTAGAAGATGCTGGTTGATCGTGGATATGTTCGCCTTTTCCCGGAATGGCGTTATCGTGGACTTTTGGGATAATAAATAGATTATGATATATTGTTGCTCGCGGCTTCACCCGCGTTAAGTAGTTTTTCGGGATAAAAGTCCTGCTATATATTTTTCCGGAATAAAAGTAGTCTATAACCTTCCCAGGGTCTTAAACTATCTCCATACCAAATTTCATAAAAATCCGTTCAGTAGATTTTGAAAAATCGATAACATACAGACACAGAAAAGGGACTTTATTTTATAATATGTATAGATGTTAATCCAGGATATGGTCTCAGTATTGGTATCAGGAGGCTAATTTATATTATAATCCGGTCAGGATTTCTTCTTTATAATCTAAAATTCACAAACTTTTGTATTTGTAGTATCATCATAAAATTTTACATGCATTTTTCCACAGTAAGAAGTAATCACTGATCTCCGATGTAAACAATGCATAAAAGATCTTGGATAAATATTAAAATGTTATTAAACAACAAAAGCGCAGAGATGAAGATGCTGAGGTGGATGTGCGGCGTCACCAAGCTCGATAGGATCCGTAACGAGTATATGAAGTAGCCTGAGAGTGCGCGACATCACCGATAAAGTGAAGAGCAGGCTGCGATCGTGTATCCACTTGAAAGGAAATCTCCGTACTACGTACTAAACTTAGTAATTAACCATTACTGGTCAAAGGACCAGAGGAAGAGTGGGGATGAATTGGAAGGACGTAGTGCTGAGGGATATGGGAGAATGTCAGATTTTCGAAGACATGAATAGATTGAAGCGTAAAAGAAAAACGAGGAAAGCTGGTCTCACCACCATATGATGCATAGCTTCTAAGAGAGAGTTATTAAACAACAGACTTAACTATACTCCACCTGCCCCCTTCGCCTAAAAATATATATGTTTATTAATGTGTATTAATACAATATTTTCGTCTTCATGCCATTACCGCGTACGTGACAGAAAAATGTATAACAAATGGTAGGGTGCAAATTCCTTCATTTCGAATACCCGACGTCAATTTGCGTCGCGGCATGACAGGAAGGGGTGTATACGGGTCGTTATAGTGTTTTAAAACGCTGCGATTAAATTATAGGAGATTTATGTTTGGGCACAGCAAAGTCAGCCTACTCCACCTGGTGGTAAATGGAGTGGGATCCAAAAGATAGTGGATATTGATATATTTAATGATTCTGTAAAAGTGTTCAAAGATAGACTGATGGAATATCTCAAAAATTAAACATGTAACTTTTTATAAATTTTGTCAACTAGATATTCTCATTAACCTTTTCTGCTGCCAATTATATGACGTTGTTTACAATAGTTTTTATAGACAAATTATTTAGTATATAATTGTTACTCATTGATTTAATATTATTTAGTACTTTATAATTTTCTTTTCTACATCCTATTATTATGTTTTAGATTTTAATTCAACATGTTGTTAGTGGTAAATGCTGTGTTCATCTATTAGTAGCACACATATCAGATGCTGTACCTTATAGTTTTTTATAATATTGATTGATGTAATATGTAGTGCTGTTGGTGTACCTTATTACAAATAAATAAATAAATAAATGACGAGAGATGATTACGCTTCGGTGCAGCGAAATAAGCCTACTGCACTTGATGGTATGTCGGCTGACAAAACGATCTTCGCCAGTTGACACAATTAATTAAAAGTTAAAATTGATAAAGCATAGATTACATACAGCCACTTTGACAAGATTTTGATGATTGCTTAAAGGGAGTTATCGTATGGCAATCGGCCAGTCATATAAACGAAGCCAAATTATTTTTATAACATCGATGAAACAACAATTATGACAAGTTAATATATTAATATTTAATCATATGAGGTGAAAAACCAAATTGTTGAAAGATTTTGGCATTGGCGTATACGCTCTGTAGGACATCATGATCAGAATGAATGATGGTTGTACCTTTATCAAAAAAAGTTACTGAAGCTAGTATCGACTAATCCTCATCCAAATTCAGTGACTCTCTCTGAAACAGAATAGCAAAAGACAATTCGCGGGCTAGCTATTACAAGGTCCTGTGTTCATTTATTTATGTTGACAAGATGAGTTAAAAATCATGTTGCTAAAAATTTTGAAAAATCATGGTTCTTTGTTTTTTATCTTTCAAGATTATTGGACAATGAAAAAGACTTAGACTATGATATATAATTTTATTTCCACATAAAATATAACATAGAAACTTATAACATTGAACCAGCCAATCGTTAAAACGATTAAAAATTAAATTTCTTGCCATATTCTGAGCCGTTTTATAACTGCTCCGAACAACGGTGCGTATGTCGCCTGTTGGAATCCGTCGAATCAGACAGAAATTCAATTTGCAATGCATTTAGTTCGTTCTGAGTGAAGATAATTGAGTGAAATTTATTTCGCGAAGAGGTTTAATAGGACAGTTCTTGGTCACTTGGATAAAGTCAGAAGCTCATGAATAAGACATAAATCTTGTTCTTACTTCCATTAAACACGAAAGTTTGTGAGCTGGTGGTAGGTCTCTCAGATGAAAGAGTCCGCCTGGGTAGGTATCACCGCAATGGTTATTTCATGTAAAATAAATTGATTTGATTTGATTTGATTTACCAAGCCGCAGTGTGTTGTCACTGTTATGTTCCAGTTTGAAGGACATTGTAGCCAGTGTAACTACTGGACGTAATAAGACCTAATATCTCATGTCTCAGGATGGCGAGCGCAGTAGAATACCAAACAGTATTTTGTAATTCAAGTTGTTGGATAATGTTTCTACTGTTTATGGGCGGTCGTATCGCTTACTATCAGGTGAACAGCAAGTTTGTCTTGTCTCTCAAAGCAATAGAAAACAAAGTTTCAATGATTCTCAAAAAAGCAGAAATAATGATACCGGCCCTGTATTATATACTTGCCCACTGCTGAGCACGGGCCTCCTCTACTACTGAGAGGGATTAGGCCTTAGTCCACCACGCTGGCCTAGTGCGCATTGGTAAACATCACACACCCTCAGAATTCCGCCACAAAGAATACACACATAATTTAGAAAAGTCAGAGGTTTATACCCTTGGGTTTTGAACCTGCCGATACTCCTACTCGCCTATCCGTTTCACACTCAACTATGCTATTAATAATAATAATAATAATATCAGCCCTGTATTATATACTTGCCCACTGCTGAGCACGGGCCTCCTCTACTACAGAGAGGGATTAGGCCTTAGTCCACCACGCTGGCCTAGTGCGGATTGGTAGACTTCACACACCTTCGAAATTCCTATAGAGAACTTCTCGGATGTGCAGGTTTCCTCACGATGTTTTCCTTCACCGTTAAAGCGAACGATAAATTCACAAAGAATACACACATGATTTTTAGAAAAGTCAGAGGTGTGTGCCCTTGGGATTTGAACCTGCGGACATTCGTCTTGACAGACCGTTCCACACCCAACTAGGCTATCGCAACTATTCTATTACTGCTTTTAACTCAAATACCTCACGACAAACTTCAGTATAACTAAATTGGTGGGGTTAAGGTGCAAAGTGCAGACATATTTGAATGAGTCAGCTCGGTGTGGGAGGGCCAACTGTCTCCCAGAATATTGACGTAACAATTCTTTCTTTTAATATAATCTTACTAATATAAATGCCAGTGGCGAAGGGTCTATGTAACCCGATTACTGCCGGCTTCCTTTTATGTAGAAGTAGTTTTTGCTCGCGGCTTCGCCCGTATGAAAGGGTTTACTGGGCTTTTTTTTCGACTTAGTATGTATCGTTATATTATAACCAAATTACACAAAATTATTATAAATTGTAGCCTATATATTATTCTGATGTATAACCAATATTATTGTAAAGTTTCATCCAAATCCGTTCAGTATTTTTTTCGTGAA
This sequence comes from Manduca sexta, assembly GCF_014839805.1. NCBI lineage: Eukaryota > Metazoa > Arthropoda > Insecta > Lepidoptera > Sphingidae > Manduca > Manduca sexta. The sequence continues at coordinate 504,281 of NC_051118.1, read as the reverse complement.
AGAGGAACAAACATACATATATCCATCCTCACAAACTTTCACATTTGTAATATTAGTAGGATATATACAGAATCTTATTATCATTAGACCTATTTGCAGACTGCATTTGTGCATATAAGTACTTATATGTTGAGTCAAGTTTCCGTTTGGAAAATTTCGCCTTTCGCCACCGATAGATGCAAATGTTTTTAAAATTGATTGTTGGAAGTAATCGCTTAAATTACTGAATAGATTTGGATGAAATCTGGCACTCGTACCGACCAAGTCTTAGATGAACAAGTTGGTATATATTATCATATCAACAATTACTAACAAACGTTTATATACTGGCAACAACTGATGTTTTGTTATTTTTTGAGTCTGGTCTCCTTCTTGTTTACGACCACTGTAATGGAACCATGTCTTCTGTATAATAAAAAGTTATCTTTAATTATACTTTGTTTTTCACTACAATCTAACAGAACATATAGGCTACTTTTGTTCTGGTATTTACTCTCGTGGGATTATTTTCATTGTTGATTATTATTAAGTTCCTTATGGAATGCTTCAGTAATTTAGGTACTTTGTAGTGGGAAATGTTTTTGACGCGGAGAAAGCATGGACCCCAGGTATATACCTCGAATTCCAAATAAACCCACCCTTCCCTAATCACTGTTCATTCCTTCGCTTCGAAACTTCCCATACCTACACTCTAAAAACTCCTTGATCGATTACTTGGCTAATAATCACTTCAGTTGAAAACATATAATTATTTTCCCCAATTTATCCAATGAAAAGTTAAACCAATACCGAGTCAATAAATCCTTCGCAAACGAGAAACAAATGGGTTTCTTAAGGAAATCCAATACGAACGACACATCAACGGCAAACTCGCTAAATAATTTCAGGTAGCGATTATTCGGTAGAGGAGATACAATGTGCGATTCAGTTTATGCCTACAACCTATTAAGTATTCATATTACACCTTTCTCGCCAAAGGGTAGGGAGCAGTGTATACAGTTCTATATTTTGTTCTATGATGTGTTAAGAGACGAATTATAATATTCTGAAGAGAAAAAGTTAATACTATGTCGGACCCGGGATTCGAACCTTGACTTATTCGTATTGTGTAAACAATACCAATGAGACAGTTAACGTTAAATATACATTTTTAAACCCTGGAGTCGTTTAAAAATTTCAGAATACAATATCGGGTAGAGGAGAGACGATCGCCTATAATTTATGCCTAAAACCAAAGTAAATAGTATTTTTTATACCAGCACGTACAATAACCGCACTGCACCTGATGGTAAGTGTAGAGGAGTCCAATAGAATGTCGACTGACGAGAGATTACCCCTCGGCAGTCGACACAATTATGCCGGCCTGTTTGAATCGGATATATACAGGCTGATCTCTAAACGCGACTTACGTGGGACACTATGGCGGTAACACCCATAAATTAAAGTGGCCGATTTCGAACTAACAATTTGCCAAAGTCGCCTCTACGCTCTACAATCTATGGCGCCAAATGTTAACGTTGTTTCGCAAAAGGTATTACGTCAAATAAATATTCGCGTTTCGTACAACGTTTGTTATTTGATATTAACATACGTATACGCTTTCGTTTGCTGTCTGAAGTATTTTGTAAAATGAATATGGAATTAGCTAATGGTAATGTTTGCATCCTCGTATACTACAAGGTTTTACACGCCATAGTGGCCCACGTGAGTGTCGCTTTCTGGATCAGCCTGTGTATATCCGATTATCAGATCGGCATAATTGTGTTGACTGGTGTGGGGTAATCATCATTCATTCATATAAATCAAATATAAATCATCATTTCATTTTTATGTGCCAGTATTTTTTCATCGTTCCTACACGTGTGGACTTTGTTGTTCAACCTTTGTGGAGCATTACTAAGGAACTAATTGGGATTATGGAATGATTGCTTTGCTTTGATTTTTTTTAAATTAAATCTTGGATAAATTTTTATTGAATTCTTAATTCAAATAAAGAAGACATTGGTATGCAATTTTCCATTTCTTTTCTTAAGGTTGATAATTACGTCGTCAGTCGACACTCTGGACCCCACTTCACTAATTGGGTGTTGTGGAGTTTCTTTGCCAAGTCCGTATGAAAATAGATGAATTTAAAGACTTTACACAGTTATTCTTGGTTTACGAGCAATCTGAGCTGTGGATTAGGTCTTGGGTTGGATTTCACAGTCTACTGACTCGGGAATTGGACCCGATATCTGAAAACAGTAGTACTACGCACACAATACAACTAAACCGAAACAGTCTATGATTTATTTATTTGTAACCAGTGCAACTACAGGACACAAGACTTAACATCTCATGTCTTAAGATGGCGAGCGCAGTGGAACACCAAACAATACTATCTAGTTCAAAGTATTGGATGGTGTTTCTACTATTTATGAGCATATCGCTAACCATCCGACAAAGAAGCTCCAGTCAAATGACATGACCTTCCAGCAACAAATAAAATGTACAAAATACCCTCAGACCTATAACCGTTGACCTACAAACCGAAAAGAACATCGCGGGCCCGCATTAAGTATTTTATACGACCCGTTAAAGCACGTAAAAGTGTTAGCATCAGGAATAGAGCTCAAACAGTAGGCTCTCACATGAAAGTTTGTAATGCTTGAACAGTGGATACGTTTTGCTATCAAGGCATGAGAGATTGGCCATGTTAAGAAATCATATGACACCTTTATTCCTGAAAGATTGATTGATTTACTCCCAAACTGAAGTTTATACCACGGCGGCCAATTTTGAACGGAGATCAGCCAGGCAGGAAATATTATTAAGCACAAGTGTGTGCAATACACAAGCACTCTCTGTTCCTTTACTCTCATGGTCCGGTGAGACGGCGATCTGACATGACCGGAGAGAGATCAGGCGCAGGACCAACGGCTTTACGTGCTTTCCGAGGCACGGGGGTATCACACCGCCAACTTCCTGACTCCAAGCTGTGACTGAGTAATTTTTAAGATAGAAAAACCCAGTCACAATTATTCTGGCCCGACCCGGGATTCGAACCCAGGACCTTAGCGCGGTAGTCACACTCGTACTATGTACAATTACAACTACGCCAACGAGACAGTCAAAGTCTCCAAAAGGGAAGGCACAGATGCACCCAGCGCATCTGAGTTGATACTGAGCAGAAAACACAAAAATCCGTAAATTAGTTTTATTTTAATATCACAATCGAGTTAACATAAGAAGCTCCTTCTATTGTTTTTATTTTGTCCTATTTTTATTTAAGTTTATATATATAATAATATCAGCCCTGTATTATATACTTGCCCACTGCTGAGCACGGGCCTCCTCTACTACTGAGAGGGATTAGGCCTTAGTCCACCACGCTGGCCTAGTGCGGATTGGTAGACTTCACACACTTTCGAAATTCCTCTAGAGGAACTTCTCAGATGTGCAGGTTTCCTCACGATGTTTTCCTTCACCGTTAAAGCGAACGATAAATTCACAAAGAATACACACATGATTTTTTAGAAAAGTCAGAGGTGTGTGCCCTTGGGATTTGAACCTGCGGACATTCGTCTCGGCAGACCGTTCCATACCCAACTAGGCTATCGTCGCTATATAGTTTATATGCTTCTAAAGTATCCACTTATATCGTCTAATGAATCCGCAACCTCTTATGTCTCACGTCCACCAGCACCCTGGTAATATACCGGGGCAAAAGTACCACCGAACTTACTACACCCAATTTTAAACTTGGAACTTAGACTCGCGGATTTCAGTCACTGAAAATCCAACCTACCTTCTTTATGTTAAAATTTCATATCGTCTGACAATGTTTTACATTCTTGATGGTTATTAGAGAGACAGGTAATATATCGGATTGTAGATTCGGAAAGTATTCGCCGTTGCAGGCGCTAGAATGGGACTCACTTTCGACTCTAATATAAACTTCTTAATGCATTCCCAGTTCTTGTGTCGTGTGATTTTTGTGTCTATAGATGCCTTCTATTTCAATAATACCTTTGCAAATCTATATTAAATCTCTTTGAGCCGAATTTTGGCTACGGCGGCTAATCTCAACGGAGATCAGCCACGCAGGAGATATTATAGTGCACAAGTGTGTGCCCAATACACATGCACTCTCTGTTCCTACACTCTCATAGTCTGATGAGAAGGCAATCCGACATCACCGGAGAAAAATCAGGTATAGGACCAACGGCTTTAGGTGCTTTCCGAGACACCTTATATTATCATGCCTCCAACTTCCTGACTCCGAGGTGTGAGTAATTTTTAAGACGAAAAACCCAGTCACAATTATTTTTGGCCCAACCCGGGATTTGAACCCAGAACCTCAGTGCGGTAAGTATTACGAATACGCCACTGAGGCAGACATATATAAAATTTTTTGGTCGTCTCAATACTTTTACAAGCATGTTCAAGTAATTTCCCGTTATTTCTTCCTCAAAAATCAATTCTAAGTAATTGGCTAAACATAAATTTAACAAAAATGCCCAAAGTGGGAATTAAACACCAGACCTCCCAATCAAAACCGCGTATAAAACACCACAAAACCATAACGGCAACGCGCCACACGAGCACAAAATTATTTACATCGCGTAATTGAAAGAGAATTTTCAGATATTTCCATTGACATTAATACTTGTACAGTAATTAATAATTAACGAGGCTTTAATTGGAAGTCTTTCATGTCTGTATTTATATAATATGTTACAAATTATACAGGATCATTTTGATTTTGCGTAACTAAATAAGTAAAATCACATACTCGTCTTCACCTTTGTTGACATTGTGCCAAAAATCATTCATTGATAACGAAAGTTTTCACCAAAAATCCAGGCTTTAGTTTTCGGATTTTTTGATCATTTTTAATTTAATGCGTATATGACGCGTGCGTGACTGTATTTCTGATTAAAAGTATGATGTTACCGCTTCGTGGAATTCTCTTAGAGTAGTAGTAGTGGCATTAGGGCATGTAAAATTAAAATTACTTTTTATGATTATTTATTTTGTTCGAAACTTCCAATTTTTATTTTACATCTACAGCTCAAGTAATTTATTGTAAAATGTTATTTCCAAGTACATAAGTATGTGGTTTTAGAAACGCAATGTCAAAATGGCCCTTTATAATATTATATTCAGTTAAAATATGCCAAGGAAGTAAAACGTTCTGCCAAGACGGATGTCTTCAGCAACAAACCAAACACTTGACTTTTTGAAGTTATGTGTATTATTTACCAATTGTAATTAGTTTTAACGGTCAAGGAATACATCGTAAGGAAACGGACAACCTGAGAATGCTCAGAAAAACAATCGAAGTATGTGAAGTCTGCCAACCAAGCCAGCGTGATAGACTAAGGCCTGAACCTTCTCAGTAGTAGAGGAGGCCCGTGCCCAGTAGTGGGACAGTATAATACAGGGCTGATATAAGTTCAGACTTGACAGACATAACTTTACCATTCGATGCCTAGACATGATTATTGCACCAACCACAAATCTTGATACCTCTACGGGTTCCTGAGATAAGGTATATCCTGGGTGGTGTATATCATATCATAAGGTGTGTATTATAAGTTCTTTTGAGGTATGGAACCCTAAAAAAGGTAATTTGGGAACCCTACACCCGCAAAACCATTTACTCCGTTAAAAAACCCCAATAACGAAACCTTAATATCCATCCCTCAGGAAAATTAATTAGTACAAGATTAAGAGCAATAAGCCCCTTGATTTATAGAGGTTTTAAAAGATACCTCAACCCTTTTAAGGTTCCGTAAAATTTCTTGGAATTGTCTGTGATTTGATTTTAAAATGTTTGAAAAATATCATCAATGTAGGAAAACATCGTAGGTAGATTTTGATTGTGAACTCTGCCAAATGAACCTATGTCAGCGTGGAGTAAGGCCTAAACCCTTTTAGTTGTAGAATACTGTGCCCAACAGTGGACAGTATATGCTAGCCCCCTTATTCATACGTTATTTATCTAATCCTATCTTTGCTGTGATAACAAGTCTGTTTCTCAGTTCTGACTGCATGGCGTAGACATAGGGCCGTTGTGATTGGCTAATATTGAGATATAACTTGAATCTTATTGGCTGTCAGATACACAAAACTGAACAAACAGCAAGCTGACAGATAAACGCAGCTGAGAAACATACTTGTTATCACAGCAATGCTCCGTCCTTAGATAAATAATGTCTTTGAATAAGGGGGTAAATCTTTACCAAACGCCCCTTGAAATATTAGACGACTAATGTTGATAGTTCTCATAATGATTTCTTATGTTTACGCGAATGTTAGACATTGAAATAAAACTAAAAACTATTTAAACGGATTTTATCGCGGTTTTTTATATTATTATTTTCTCCCGACGTTTCGAAGACTTTGCAGCCTTCATGGTCACGGGGGGACTGAGGTGTTGTTCATCCACAAAGTCAAAGTTACAATATCTACCTACATTTTTCAAATATACAACTTTTTAAATTTTTTATTCTGCATAGATCGGACCGTCAACAGATAAAATTTTTAAAAGTTGTATATTTGAAAAATGTAGGTAGATATTGTAACTTTGACTTTACGGATGAACAACACCTCAGTGACCCTGCAAAGTCTTCGAAACGTCGGGAGAAAATAATAATATAAAAAACCGCGATAAAATCCGTTTAAATAGTTTTTAGTTTGATAGTTCTCGTTTTATTACCATTTATTTCAGAGTATACTGTATAGTATTGTGACTTCTACATTTATTCGAATTATACTTGACGAGTGGTATTAAATCGTGTAATAGCCACTAAGTTTTGTGTGTTTTCTTAGTTGTTAAGATAATTGTACAGTCTAGATGGTAGAAAGGCGTTTCTATCTTTGTTTTTATGGTCCTCTGACCTTTTCAGTGTCAGTCATAAACATCTCGACATGTGGGCTGTCTATATATCAGCTGGTATTCTAATAGTAAGTGAAGTGGCGGACTGACGTGGAACTAGAATATCAGTTTAGTGGCGATTATTTTCCCTCCCTAGTCGACACAATTGTGCTTCTTCAAAACCGAAAAAACATAGGCTGATCCCGGAACGCGACACGTACATGGGCCACTATGGTAGGTTTTACATGTTGTATGGCGGTCGCTATCTGGACGGATACAAATGATTTTACCAATTATCTTCAACAGCTATGCCAGAAAAACTGTTTTATTTTTCATTATGACCAAAGACATTGAAATTGACATGATAAAAGCGGCGACAGCCTAGTTGAGTGTGGAACGGACTGCCGAGACAAATGTCCGCAGGTTCAAATCCCAAGGGCACACAACTCAGACTTTTCTAAAAAAAAAAAATCATGTGTGTATTCTTTGTGAATCTATCGTTCGCTTTAACTGTAAAGGAAAACATCGTGAGGAAGCCTGCACATCTGAGAAGTTCTCTATAGGAATTTCGAAAGTGTGTGAAGTCTACCAATCCGCACTAGGCCAGCGTGGTGGACTAAGGCCTAATCCTTCTCAGTAGTAGAGGAGGCCCGTGCTTAACACTGGGCAAGTATATAATACAGGGCTGATATTATTATTAAAGACATTAATCAGTATAGTTAGTTATAGACCGGGCACCAGGCCAAATTTTTGCTCCAAAAGTTATTACCTATTGGTAATAAGTCGCTGTCTTATTTAAAATGTCTGTATGACAAGATGTCACAGCGTCTTTACATACAGAAAATATGCTAATATTCGCATTAAAAACGTGCAAAATCTGGATATGGAAAACTATGAAGTATGTTACATTGATGTTTTGCTATATCACAGTAATGAGTAACCATCACATAAGCGCAAAATTTTTGTATGAAAATCTTCCAAATGTCCGTTCTATATTATCTAAGAACTCTTTGAGTATGTCAGTTTTTAGTCAATGTGCATATTCTGCTAGCTTAGGAGCCGTCAATACAATTTCCATAACCTACGGAACACTCTCATCCTTTAAGAGCACGCCCACTCGTTTTTTATTTAATTTTAATTAAAACAGTGTCTTTGTTTTAGGGGAAGCGAGGTGAAGTCAAAAGAAGGCTGCTTGATGTATGTATATTTAGGTTTTTTTCATTACCAAGGAATTTGTTAGCAAGGGACAAGAATGGGCATCTGACAGTGGAGAATCTTGTGATGATATTGAAAATAATGCACACATTCACATCTTTTGTCCACATCAGGGATTAAGTCTTAGTCCACCACGCTGTAATGCAGATTGGTAGATTTCACACACCCTCAAAATTCCTATACAGGACATCTCAAGTATGCTGGTTTCTTCACGATGTTTTCCTTCACCGTTAAAGGAAGCGATAATTCACAAAGAATACACACATAATTTTAGAAAAGTCAGAGGTGTGTGCTCTTGGGATTTGAACCTACGGACATTCGTCTCGACAGTCCGTTCCACAACCAACTAGGCGATCACAGCTCTTTTAAGTTTTATAATGCCCAGTAATTTAACTATAATTCGAATTAGAATATCGTGAGCCTTAACAATGCAATAGTGAAACAAAGTTGGGTAAGTCCGCGGGGAATCACTAGTATATCTTTAGCTGCCACTCCTCTAAGGGGCAAATTAAACCGAACTATTTAGAAGTTAGTTAACAATTGATCCTTAAGTTTTGCTATCGGAAGGAAACATTCCTCTATACTTTGGTAAGTATTTAAGTTCACTATATATTTTCAAGTGGTTTTTGTTATTGTTTCACGAAATACTGGATTATGGACTGTCTCGGTGGAGTAGTTGTATTGCGGTCCTATCCATATGCCAGAGCTTCCGAAGTCTGGAATTGGTCCTTGATTTTAAGTGTTTAAAGATAATGGTAGGATATATTTTATATCCGCCCGGAGAGCGACCACCGTGCACAAGGTGTTAAAACCCCCCACAGTGGCACACGTAAGTGTCACTGTCCAAGATCAGGCTCTGAATATCCGGTTTCCACAGGCCGGCATAATTGTGTCGACTGGCGAGGGGTAATCATTTCTCGTCAGTCGACATTTTATTGGACCCAACTCTACTTACCATCAGGGCAGTGGAATCACTTACTGCATTCGTATAAAAAAATAACGGGACAACTTTTCACGCGAGCAATGCCGCGAGCGATACCAAGTCGGTCTATGTACTAAGTTCCATCCATTCATCGGTTTTTATGTCTATACACGTATAGGCAGTAATGAAACCGATGCCTTCTAAAAACAAAAAGATACGCAAAGCAGCACACAATTCTCAAATATGTAGATACATAAAAGCATATCGACGCTGGTAAGGCAATCATATCTAAGCGACAATAAGTATTTGAGTAGAGCGCTTTAAAGTTTTGATTTTAATATGAAAATTCATAACAATTCAACTTTTTATTTTATAAAGATATAGTCTAATGATATTTAAATTGTCGTAGACTTACAAAACCTAGATCAAATGACGTAGAAAAAATAGCGATTCATTGCCTTCCAAGCGTCGATATGGTACCTAGTGAAAGGCTGGTAGGTTAGCTAGGTTAGGGCTCATGTCCTCGCCGGTGAGGATCGTGGCGCGTTATCCTTTTATTTCCCCTTACTTGCCAGCCAGAGCTGGTTACTTCGGTATGTACCTTGTAATCATTATAAATTTTATCCCTAATTTAAAATGTCCACAGTTAGATAAGTAATTTTAATTGTTAATTAGAAATAACAATAATTATTCGTATATATTGTTTCTGACAATGACAATGCAACTTTGTTCGCCTACGTGAAATAAAGTATTTCATTTAATTTATGAATTGAAAACTTTCTCCTTTAAGCAGTTGATTAAAAGCTGGTTTATCGTAATATAATCCCACAAGTACCTCATGCGGAGGGATTGGCACTAAATCACCCCACACAACCACGTGATAACGTGTGAATTTAATATGGCAATTACAATATAGAGGTCATTAAAACTGCATTAGGCTCCCGTTCCGAACGGTAAATCGTTTAGGAATGCAAATTTTATAAGTTATGCACTCACTATAACGTGTTCCTAGGAATATGGTAGGGTGACCACGTATCGAATTATTGTAGGATATATTTATTTCTGGGTTTTATTTTTTTATAGATTTTTATAACTGGCAGGGCAAAGTGATCTCGTTGCACCTGATGGTAAGTAGAGTGGAGTACAATAGAATGTCGACTGACGAGATATGATTACCCGGCAGTCGACACAATTATGCCTATTGGAACCGGATATACACAGGCTGATTCCGGAACGCGACACACGTGGGCCATTATGGCGGGTTTTAACACCTTGTATAGTGGTCGCTATCTGGGCGGATATAAAATACATCCTACCACCAGCTGAATGTAATCTTTACATCATAAAATTAAATCGAACCGTCATTTTTTAAGTTCCACAAACAGCCCTCTAGTATGGCCACCCGCTCGTAGAGTAATCGGTAACAGGGGACCCCACTATCTCAGCAATGTAATAATAACATACCATTGTGCGCCTTACCACTATTATGCACTTTACTGTCCTATAAATATACTCTTTTTTTAATTAACAATGTAAATTGTTATCGTTAGTTTATGGTGCTTGTATACAAGTCTTCATAATAATCATATCAGACCTGTATTCGGTACTATCCCACTGATGGGCACGGACGGACCTGCACTACTGCGAAGAATTAGGCCTTAGGCTAGTCTACCCGGCCTAGTGCCAAAGGAGTGGGCTACATTGGGCCCAACTTGCTCCGAAGCCCTGTATGCTTCCAAGGACACGCCACGGCCACCCACAGGTCGTGGGGGCCAGAAGGTCTACTTCGAAAAACGAACGTCGAAACGCCAGTCCAAAACGAAGAAGCGACGAACTTCGGATTTAAATCTATTACCAAATTACTTCGGATCCGTCACCATTCTGTAGCTTACGTTAGTGGTAGGATCAATTTACGTTTTTTTTTTTTGGAGAAAGCAGTGGATCTTTATCCTCGCAGATGGTTTTAAAAAGGGATGGTATAAGTTCTTACAAATTCCATGTCTGAAATATTGCGATGAACTGATGGGATCCATCGTCAAATCCGTCATCGGATCCGTAACACTTCGTAGTAACCAACGGATTTTGTTTTTCAAAGTAGACCCTCTGGATATCTCAGACGCCTTTTTCATAATATTTATATGAAAACTAGTTGACCCGACAGACGTTGTCCCGTCTTAACTATGAATTTGCAGCGCGCATTCTGTCAATCGCTGACAGTTATTTCAAACAATTGACAGTTACATAAAATTTATATTTTCGTTAAGTTTTCTTAAATTTTTTAATTTTCCGCGCAATTTTTTTGTTTTTTTTTTTTCATAAGAACCTTCTCCTGACAATAACAAACACAACAAAAAAAATAGTGTAATCGGTCCAGCCGTTCACGCGTGATGGCGTGACCAAGGGAAATTGGGATTCATTTTTATATATATAGATATTACCATTAATTGGTTCTTCCGTGTCAAGCGAGTTGACTTAGCGCCTAAACAAACACCTTCTCATCCATAATTTCCCCAAAATGGGCGCGATATTCCCCTACTGATCCGGCCTGTACCAACAGAAACTTTCCCAATACGTATAAAACTTTGCACCTGCATAATGTTTACTGAGTCTGATTAGACGACCTAAACTCGCGAGTGCGATGAACTTGAATTCTGATCTGTGCAGTTTGTGAAAACGACACTGTGAATGCTGTGTGATATCTTTGAGTTCTTAGGGCCCCGTTTCTCAGAGGAACCCTCAGAGCAGTGGTTCTTAACCTTTTCAATATCTATTTATTTATTTGTAATAAGGTACACCAACAGCACTACATATTACATCATTTAATATAAAAAAGCAATAAGGCACAGCATCTGATATGTGTGCTACTAATAGGTGAACACAACATTTACCACTAACAACATATTGAATTAAAATCTAAAACATAATAAAAATAGGTAGAAAAGAAAATTATAAAGTACTAAAAATATGAATTCAATATGTAACAATAATCAATATTGTTACACCTGTGATGTATGCAGAAAACTAATTTTACCTCGCACTCAAAATGTTATCAAACTAATACAAGCAAATACAAACATGTTTATTGATCATAAATAGCACAACAACGTTACAATTTTAACGTCAGCTATGTAATTTTTTTTACGATTCTATAATTAGGATCTTTGTTAACCCCAAAAAAAAATACATTCTGAAGACACATGCAGTACATGAAGGCTGCAAAGTCTTCGAAACGTCGGGAGGAAACCGAAATATTAAAACCGCGATAAAGTCCGAAAAATAGTTTAATTTTAATGTCTAACATTCGCGTAAACATAAGAAATCATTATACTGTTTAATGTCTTTGTATGGTCGTAGGTCGCATATATCAAAACCTTTAGGGTTCAAAAACTATGTTAGATATCCTTAATGCTTTTACACTTCGCAATACGGATATAATGGTACCGTCAGCAAAATAATTCCGATTTTACCGTAAAATGGAATAAATGTGATCTATTCATGAGTCCAAAAAATAATGTTAGATATACTTATGTCTTTTACACTTCGCAATCCGGATTTAATGGTACCGTCAGCAAAATAATTCGGAGTGTACGGTATTAGGAATGAATATGATCCATTCATCAGTCCACTCCTCTCTGTTTTATGAATATATTAGTAAGAAGTAACATACACCGACGCCTTTTATTAATTTTAGGGTAGACAGAGGCGCAACTATTGCATTCGCCTTTCGCGGTGTGTTTTCCATCTCATGCATGATGTGATAGAGGGATGAAATATCGCCGTATCAGATACAAATTCCTGACTGAATACTATGCAAAAAAACCTTACATGACTTTACATGATCCGCATATCGAACCCTAGACATTGTAATCAAACTAAGCTGAAATGAACTCATCTTCCTAAAACTCAGCTTTGGAGACGGCTCCAAGTATACTGGCTGTTGGTCAACCTTTGCTTATCAAATAACCTTTTCTCTATGCAAATGGTGGCTCACAAAGGACCTTTGATCCACGCGTCAATATTAGCTAGGTAGTACCTGAAAGTAGGGCTGGCAAAATTAAAAATTAAAAAATATGGAGTTTTATTATACTTGTTTATTATTAGCTAGCTAGGACCTGGGTAGGGTTGCCAAAAATTGGAAAGTAATAGGTAATATTATTTGGGATTTATTTGCAGAGGATTATAAAAGATGTTGACTATTTACCATTGGATGATAGTACGTGAACTAATTATAAAGTAAAAATTTGTAAAAGCCATTTTGCCAAAAACAAAAACAGCATGCAGCAAATTTTTCTTCACTAAAAATAAACCAAGTTTGTTTCTAAGCTCTAATGTTGGATATGGTCTCATCTCATCTCATCAGCCTACAACTGTCCACTGCTGAACATAGGCCTCCCCTAGAGCGCGTCACGTTGCTCGGTCCTCCGCTTTCCTCATCCAGCGTCCACCGGCGATCTTGCGAATGTCGTCGGACCAGCGGATCGGAGGTCGTCATACGCTACGCTTCCCGAGACGCGGATATGGTATAGGATATATAATATAGTGTGTTGGTGGTGGTATATTGTATCCGCCCGGATAGCAATCATCGTACACAAGGTGTAAACCCAATAGTAGCGTGAAGAAGCAATTAAGCTGGCCGACATAACTGTGCCGACCGTTCAGGGATGTTTATCACTTGGCGGTCGACATATTTTTGAGTATCTCTTCACTTACCATCAGGTGCATTTCGGCCACTATACCTTGACCACAATAAAAAAATACCATAGTGGCTCACGTAATTGTATCGCGTTTATTTAATACTGTAACACATCAGCAATAAAAGTGGTTCCATCCCATCGTCAAGAGATGGCGCTACAACGACATCGAAGAAAGTATAAATCGCGATATCAAGATTCTCCAGCGAAACGTGACTTCCAAAGCAATTGTTCGTCATGATCGGATTGCATAAATCAGGTAGAGTTGGGTAGGACATGTCATAAAAAAGAGTTTGTAAGAGTAGTCTCTTTTTAGCATTGAACCGGTACAATGTCCTACTTCAAATGAGGCAAAGCGAACTGAGGCTCGGCGGTTCAATGATATTTCCTCTTGCTCGCCACTCGAAACGCAGTAATTTAATGTTCATTGTAAAATAACGTCCTATTGTAATTTGTAGCATTCGGTTCTCTACCTCACTGTCCTCGTCCTTTAGTTAACCAAAGACGGAGAATGAGTAACGCGACTATCGCGACATAAAATTCGAAGTAGTACAATATATAATTTTGAGCCACTCTTACATTTTGACGTCATGTACCGAACAAATGTACCGCCTCTTTTATGCCCTACCAATATTAAAATCAGGATTGCAGGTTCGAGGGGTTGTAAGATTAGAGCATACCAGGATGACAACAGTTAATTTTAGGAAGTAGCTTCCACAGCGTGCAAGACTATTTCGGAATTCCGATACCAACGGCAAGAGAGTTTCTGCTTCCACATCGTGGGACGCTACACTCCAATATCGCTTGTTAATATAATGTTCGTCGAACCATTCTGGTGTTTGTTCTCGTCGCCCTGCCCAACATTACCTTTCATTCATCAACCTTATCCTTATCTTCATCATTTCGCTCCTTACACTACTTATTTAATTTTCCAAACTTTCAGACATTAATAATTTTTTTACTGTTTGTTTTCAAAAAAATCTTACACTCAAAAACCTTGTTTAGTCCCTGCCAACCCTACATAAGAAATACCAGCAGAGCATGCCGCACGGACCGCTCATATGACTTATATATACGTTTATGCATTGTCGCTGAGTACGTTCACAATGCAAATTAACAGTCAGCATAACGCATACCGGCGTAGTCTGCTAAACAAGTTAGTTTGGCAACCTTATGTGTCTCGAGAGGTTCTTTTTATATTTCTTTGAAACAGCAATAGTAAATGCAATGTTTTAGAATGATGAAAGATTTTGATCTGAGAGAAAATTGGCTTTTGGTTACAAAAATCTGATTGGTTCTTTCCTAATCGGCTTTTGGCCACGGCGGCCAATGTTTTGATCAGCCAAGTACACAGGAGAACAGAGATCTTTGTATTGCCCACAAATGTGTGGGCAATACAAAGATCTCTGTTCTTCACTCTCATAGTCCGGTGAGAAATCCGACATGACTTGAGAGAGATCAGGCGCAAGACCAACGGCTTTACGTGCATTCCGAAGCACGGAGGTATCACACCGCCAACTTCCTGACTCCGAGCTGACTGAGTAATTTTTAAGAGGGCAAAACCCAGTCACTATTATTTTCGACCCCACCCGTGATTTGAATCCAGGATCTTAGCGCCACAGCCGTACTCGAACCACTTTACAACTACGCCACCAAAGCAGTCGAACTGTTGACTTATAAGTACTTGTAATCGAATCTATAATCTCCAATAACAGCCGCTGGGCTGAAACGTTCGCGTTTTAAATTCATCTCATGGCCTGCGCATTGCTGACGGAATAAAAAAATAAAAAAAAATAAAAATGCTTTATTCATCACGTAGGCGAACATAGTTGCACTTATGATAAGTCAAGGTACATGAGAATATTCAATTATTACTTAATTAGATTAGCTTATATAAACAAAGACAATAAAATAAATGAAAAATATACTTAGTAAACAAAGAAGCCAGCTCGGGCTGGCAGGGAAGAAGAAATAAAATTATGTATGTATGTATTTTTAAATAAGCAATAAGGGAGAAACGCGTCGCGATCCTCACCGGTGAGGACAATAAAAGCCCTAACCTAGCTAACCTACCAGCCTTTCACTAACTACCTAAGCGATGACTACCCGAAGAAGAAAGGCAGAAAGAAACTCCGGGCTTTATTTTTTGTCATCAATTGTCTATTCATTTATAATATTGTTATTAAATATATATATTTTTTTCTTTCTATACAAAGTCTGATTAATTATATAAGCTAATACACGCACATCACCGTAAAATTGCGGAGAAAATCCACATAAAAGTATTTAGCAATAACTAAAAACTAACGGAAAAAAACAATAATACTAAAAAATTATAAAAACTATGAAACAGTCAGTGTACAGCGTGCATACGCCTACATTTACAAACATAATATTTTCATTTCATATTTTGTCGCAGATCTTGGTCAATATAATTAAGATTATAAATTTTAAGGCTGGTGCAACAAAATGATCGGTCGGTCGTCTATTATACATTGATAATTCAATGAGTCAATATAAAATAAAATATGTCACATAAATTTAAAACTGTTACCCAGTATAATGTCAAAATTGTAGAAAGGTACACATGAGACGTTTATGTAGTTAATTTATAATATTGGCGTTAACATAGGGTTGGACAGGGGTGTGCGGGACTGTTTTTCCAAACCGTCTGATCATCGAGGTAATCCTTTACATTATAATACCCCTTTGACATTAATTCGCGCTTAACATGACACTTAAATTTGTAGCCGGGCAGATTGGTTATTTCAAGAGGGATTTTATTATAGAATTTGATACAATTCGCTAGATAAGATTTATTTGTTTTACAGAGCCGGAAATTTGGAACAACTAGTTTATTCTTATTTCTAGTGTTCAAACAGTGCAAGTCACTGTTTTTCATAAAAGTACCTAGGTTCTTACGGACATACATAATATTTTGAAAAATGTATTCAGCTGGCAAAGTCAGTATATTCACCTCCTTAAACAGTTCTCTAAGGGAATCGCGAGACCGAAGGTTATAAATTGCACGAATCGCTCTTTTCTGTAAAATAAAAATGGTCTGCAGATCTACTGCAGTACCCCACAGAAGAATGCAATAAGACATAATGCTGTGGAAGTAAGCGAAATATACTAACCTTGCCGTAGCCACATCAGTTAAATATCTGATCTTCCTAATAGCAAAGACTGCAGAACTCAATTTACTCGAAATTCTTTGAATGTGGGGTCCCCATTGTAATTTCCTATCGATAGAAACCCCAAGGAAGACAGTAGAGGGTACTAATTCTAGTTTATTCCCGTCTAAATCAATATCAGTTCCATTAATCTTGTTCAGTAACGAGAATCGAACACATTTAGTTTTTGCTGCATTTAATAGAAGATTATTGGCAGAAAACCAGTCAGAAATCAATTTAAATACTTTATTTGGCTCTACAAAATTTCCTTCCCTTCTATTTAGTTTAAATATTAGTGAAGTGTCGTCAGCGAATAATACAACTTCAGCCATTTTGTTAATAATGTACGGTAGATCATTAATATAAACTAAAAACAGAAATGGTCCCAAAATTGAACCCTGGGGGAATTGAATAACACAAGAGGGGTAATGGTACGTGAGCCACATCAATATCACACCCCCGTATGTTATGGATTTTTTTAGATGGACATAAGGATCTGTGTCAGTCGAAGGTAGAGATGCTTTATAGTTTTTTTGATAGTGTCGACTGATTAATGATTGTCCCTCACCAGTCATTATTATGCCAGCCTCTTTGAAAGCGGATATACAGGGTCATTTTGACATCGCATTACTAAATTATACCACATACTTATCTACTTGGAAATAACACTTTAAAATAAGTTACTTGAGCCGTAAATGTATATGTATAAAAGTGTAAGTTACGAACAAAAGAAATATTATTAAAAGTTATTTTAATTTTACGCGCCCTAATGCCAGTACTACATCATATTTTCAGGAGAAATACACTCACGCACACGCCATATTCGCATTAAACTACGAAATGATCAAAAAATCTGAAAAATAAAACCAGAATATTTGGTGATAATTTTCGTTATTAATGGATGATTTTTGGTACAATGTCAACAAAGAAGACAAGTATGCGGTTTCATTTAGTAACGCAATGTCAAAATGTATATAAAAACTGATCTTGGTATGCAATGAATTTATAAGGGGCCAGAGCTCATGGTGAATTATTTTAATTTTATTTACGTACACTGCAAAGTGACTCCACTACACCTGATGGTAATTGGAATGGGGACTGATAGAAGTTCGATTGACAACAAATGATTACCTCTCAGCAATCGACATAATTACGCCGGCCTCTTGGAACGGGCTATACACAGGCTGATCACGGAAAGCGACACATGTGGGCCACTATGGCGTGTTTTAACACTTGTGTACGGTGGTCGCTATCCGTGCGGATATATCCTACCAACCAATCTCACGGCCTTATCTGAACGGACGTTGAAGTAACAAATTTATATAAGAATATAGAATTATAGTTTTTAAAGTATAATCGAAGCAACATTTTATCACACTTGATGAAACCGCAAGCCTTAGAGCAGGGATGGCGAATTAATGGCATGCGTGTGGCGGTACGCGATATAATAATTTGAGTACGCGAGTATTATGCCAATTATATATGTATCTTTCTTTGGTCTTCGCTTAACATTAACAACTGAAGCCCCTTTGCTGAGGCCCGATAAAAAAAAAAACAAACAAAAAGATAGTTCGGTCTCAAAAAAAACGCTAAAAAGGGGGTCATTTGAACGGATGAAACCAGTTCTGGATGACACGTTACAGGTTATATAATTTTTAATAAATAATGGCACGTTAACTATAAAAGGTTTGCCGTCTTAGGCTTAAACTGACATCAATATTAATAAACAACAATTTGCCTAGCACAAAGAAAGCTGAGAATAATGATCCTTTAGCCATTCAATTCATTTCATACCTAATGCGATGACAGCGTGGAAATTATACTGAATTAACTTGCCCGATTTTTCTAAGTCATTTATTTTGGAAAATGACGTTCATCAGTCATTATTAGTGTTAAGTGTAGGGTGGCCATGTAATATTAGTTTTTTTTATTTATTTATTTAGTATTTGAGAAACACACAGAACAATTACAACTGAATATACACAAAAAAAAATAATAACAAAATACAGCAAAGTTTCCACCAAAAGCTAATACTAGAAGAAAGTGGACAGAAACAAATATAATGAATACAAAATAATTTACTGATACTAATTAATTACAATTAGGCATGGAATATAAATTATAAAATTTAAAACGATTTTATTAAACTAAAATCAACTCGCATTACAATCGTTAGACATAACTGACCTCTTAAATCGAATTTTTTGTTCCGAAAATGTGACGGTAGATACAAGTAAGATCACATCAAATAAATAAATACAAAACGACGAAGTAATTATAAAATAGGTTACAAAATTCGTTACATATACTGTCCAGTGGGACAGTATATAATATGCAGTATATAGTATGCCTAGCAGTGGCTAGGCACGGGCATCCTCTACTGCGAGGGATAAGTCCACCACGCTAGCCTAGTACGGATTTGTAGACTTCACACACCCTTAAAATAGGAATAAAGAACTACTTATGCAGGTTTTCTCACGATTTTTTTCTTCACCGTTAAGGCAAGCGATAATTCACAAGGAATACACAAATAATACCACTATATATACATTGTTAAGTGTTGACTTATGGCTAGATTGTGGGCATACGGTGTTTGCGCGCGCTACGGTCCCCAATCATTGTCAATATTAGTATTAGGACATTATTTTTTCATGTTATAGTTGTATAAAAGTTTATTGGTTTTAAATTTTGTTTACCTAGAAATAAAATTATTTTTAATGACAATCAATAATTTAGAAATGAGTAATTGATATATATTTTCTCTTCACTTAAAATCTACACACAACTAGAGTATGTTGCAGGTGAGATTTTGTTCTTGGGCACCGTCGAATAACATTTTGCCCACGGTTCTACCCACGTATTATCCTGGGAATAAAAGTTACAAAAAGCTCTCACGCTCTGACTGTGTACCAAATTTCATTAGAATCTATTCAGCAGTTTATTTCTAACAAATATGCAATCTTTACAAAATTTGTATTGGTAGGATCTTTAAATTGAGTATAATTTTTAGATTAAAATCTTTATAAATATTACTATACTGCCGTACTAAGCGCAAAAGCGGTATGTCAAGGAAACCTTATTTCGAGATATTCAAAGTTTTGTAAATATAGTTTTATAGTTTTGTATGTGAGATAGATGAAATCTTTTAAGATATTTTTAACAAGTTCTAAACAAGATACCGTTATTTAGGTAAACTCATTGGATGGGCAATTCTTTAAGCTATATGACGTCATAAAAATTAAAATTTAGTTTTTTTCTGAGATACCGCTTTTGAGCGTAGCACGGCAGTGTAGCCCATGTTGTAGTGAATGTGACAATACATTGAAAAATAGGCCAGAATAATTGAACCTGTATTCAAAACCAAAAACAAAACTAGAATACTTTACCTACAATCTTTTTTTCATCGTAACTTTACTCAATAAAGATGCTTGAATTCTCTTTCCTTAAACGGAAAATAGCTCCATTAAACTTCGTAATACCAGAAAATAAATCTTCCACGAAGCGAGCTAATCTGAAAAACAAGCTGAAAACGGATGGAGAAAACTTTAAGACAAATATCCCGAGAAGTGCATGGTATTTGGTTACCCTCACCCTTAGTACTGCCCATTAGCCGCATTATTTACAAATTATTTGCGTGTCATCCCCCAATGGATTAGGGATGAACATATTTCCATGATTTAGATGTAGTTGATTTATGACCTTAATGGGGTAGTGTGGTAGGAGAAAAATTAAGGGAATATTCTATTATAATGAGAGGGCAGTTGTTATAATCTTTGGAGGTGGTTTGTAACGCTTAAGATTTTTGCCTACGCTGAAACTAAACAAAATTTTCTTTGGTGAGGGTTTTTAGACTATCGAAAAAGGTCGCGACATGTGCTTTTTGTCACATAAAAATCGTGATACTCAATATAACTAATACATATTAAGAGATACATATACTTATGTCAATTGTATCGTTATTAATGTTCTCATTTAAATCTTCAAAAGAAGAATAAAGCTATAACACCCTTATAAGATTTTTGGTATAAAAGGTCACATAAAAATAATAATAATAATGAAAACTTGCGGAATTGTTAGATAAAGCGTGGTAGTCCGCGCTGCCGCTGGGGGCGAGCGGGACATGCGCGGGGCCGCGGGGTGGGGAAGTATGTGCTTTGGTGTGACTATAGTAGTAGATATCAGTGAGTAACGGACATGCGCCGGATTTTATAACACAAAAGGTAACGGTTTTGACGAATTTTTTATATTATTTTGGGATCAAATACAACATGTTAAAAAATAGTGCAATGGATTGTGCTACTGTTGTCAACAAACTGAATTCGGGTTTGTAATATAAGTACTAAAAATAATGTTGTACACAAATGTGTATTGTATTTCGACGCTAATCTAATGATCTAATTGATAACAAATAATAGTATCATTATCCAGAAATTTGTACTAAAATCTGCATTGCACTCTACACATATACAAATATACAAACATTTTCACTAAAGACGATATTCAGAGATGTGTTGCAATTCGTGTAGGGTAGAGATGCCCACTAACTCGCAATTATCATAAAACCTTACTGGCGCCCTTACTCGGTTCACTGTACTCATTGTTTTACCAAAAGATGTGCATTCATATCCCACGAGACGGAGACGACACGACAACGATATTTCACCGACTATTACAAGATTCTATGGTATTTGCACAACTTGAATTATAAATATTACTGATGGTAGGTCTCTCATATGTGAGAATCCGCCTGGGTAGGTACTACAACAATGTCTATTTCTGCCGCCAAGCAGCAGTGTATAGTCACTGTTGTGTTCAGGTTTGAAGGGCATTGTAGCCAGTGTAACTACTGGACATAATAAGACTTAACAGCTCGTGTCTCAGGATGGCGAGCGCAGTGGAATACCAAACAATACTTTGTGCTTCAAGGTGTTGGATGGTGTTTCTACGGTTTATGGGCGGTCGTATTACCATCAGGCGAACGGTAAGCTCGTCTCGCCATTCAAAGCAATAAAAAAAATGTAATAATATGTAGGATCGGCATGCAAAATATTATTATATGATTTGTACCAGATGAGAGGAACGGAACGTAAGATGCATAAGATATGAACCGTAGGTGAGCGAAAGGGATGAAGAAGTGAAATAAGCTAGGAGGAAGAGAGAGAATTAATGTTAAGAATGAGTGAATGTGGAAGGAAGTAATGGTAAAAAAAATAGTATGATAGATGATTAGGACGACGAAAGTAAAAAAAATATTTGATTATTCAAATCTTTGTTTTGCCCATGTTGAACATTTTTCACATATATGTCACGTGATTCTGTCATTTTCAGTAAAAAAAAATAATAATAATTTCGATAGATGAATAAAGGGAGAACCATAAATTAATGTCGTTTAAATTTTTGCCAACATGATTTTTTTTTTAATAGGAATTCAGCGATGTATTATTTTAAAGGGGCAAAGTGAGTGCACCTTATGGCAAATGGATTGATGACATGACAACTGACTAAGTTTAGAAGTAAACGTTTCGAATTAAGGAAGGCTAATTTTTATCCCAATATTTTGCTGCCATGGGATAAAAGATAATTTTTAAAACATATTTGTAAATACATAACTCTAGCTTACTCAGCAACTTTCATAATAGGAAAGTCTAGAGACTAAACGAAGCCACATGCAATATCTAGTAAATAAAGTACAATTATTGAAATAAAAGTATTTCACGGGGCGGATCACGAAGGCTGCAAAGTCTTAGAAACATTTGGAGAAAAATATAATATAAAAAACCGCGGTAAAATCCGTAAAATGGTTTTATTATTTCAATAATAAAATAGTTTTATTAAGTTTTTTTATTTCAAAGTCAAACATTCGCGTAAACATAAGAAAGTACAATTAATTATTTTCCTAAATAATAATCGTAAGGCACGCGGCATGTGAACGGAGTACCCGTTTGTCTCTACCCGCAGGCAATAAGTTTTGTTTTCTTATGTAAATTATATTGTTATGTTACTTTGCCGTTCAAAACACCACGTCTCTCCGCAGAGGAGACTGGGTAGCGTATACTCTTAATTAAACTGGACCTGTAAGTTTGTATTATCGTGTGACAAAGTAGATGTTGACTTTTCATATATATTTTAATAAGGTATATGCGTTTTTATATTTTAATACATTAGCTGCCATCCTTTTATTTGAAGGGTTAACGGCCTAATACAGTCGGCAATGACAGAGCGGTTATACAACACGATTCCTATCGGCTTCCCTTTTAGGTTTATTTGCGTTTCACTTAGTATTTATTTTTTGTTATATTGGTTTCGATATGTTAACGAAGGCATTATTTTTTGCCTCGGATTATTTTTTAAAATTTCACCCTTCACCACAGACAGCCTGTATTGTTACTTATACAGCTATTAAGAAAGGCTATGCTCGCATGAAATTTCGTTCTGTGTATAAAATTCCCACAATATTTCTGAGAAAATTTACTTAACTTGGACTTATGGAGAATATGTTGGTTATACTCTTTGAGTCAGCTCTTTATTTTATAGAACAGTAGCCGGTTAAAAAATGAATAATAAATATAATAAAGTAAAACTTTTATGGAGGTAAATCGTCTGCACGTTATATTGTACTCATTTCACTGATGGTAAATGGAATGGGGTCCAATAGAATGTCGACTGATGAGAGATGATTAAGCTTGGTCGACACAATTATGCCGGCCTGTTGGAACCAGATATACACAGGCTGATCCCGAAACGGGACACACTTACGTGGGCCCCTAAGGCAGGTTTTAACACCTTGTGTACGATGATTGCTATCCGGGCGGTTTTAAAATATATACCACCACCAATAGTTAACTTCTTCTATAAAAATAACGTTCCATAGTCGGCTAAAGGAAAATAATGGCATTAATTAACTGACTACAATTTGAAACGTTATCCCTTCTCCTACACTCGAGCAAACAATTCAGTTAACAATATAAGTTTTCGCTTTGCCCAGGTGCATTTAAAATCCGCCCAACTGACAGTGACGTGTCGCCCACATTTTTCGGTATCAGCCTGTCCACACGCGGGCTAGCGTGATGAATAGCCTCTATCTACTATAGGGTTGTGCCAAATGAATATTTCAGTTTAAATATGGGAGGATGACAGCTGATATCGAAGGAGGACTTGCAAATATTATTAAGGAGTGAAAGACTATTTGTTTAAAATGTATTTTTTTATGATATTAAGTTATATTTTACCAAGTTTTGCCCGCGACTCTGCCCGCATGAAATAATTTTCGGAAATAAAGCGACGCGCTATTTTTTTAAATAAATTTTATTAATTTGGCTCACAGCTTTCCATAACCAACAGCAACAGTAAAAATAATATTTTTATTATTACATTATTTTAAAAAAATCGGTTTAGTAGTTCCAGAGATTGAATCCTACAAACAAACTAACTCACAAACTTTTCTCTTTATAATGTATGTATACATAGAAATATAAACTCTACAGAATTGAAGCCGAAATAGCCTCTTCTGTGTAGAGACTAAAATTCAGAACTGGTACCAGCGGCGAAAGATCCATACAACCCGATTCCTACCGGCTTCCCTTTATTTAAAATCTAATTATCATCAGAACGCGTTGCAAATCGCATTCCCCTATATGTAGTCTCGGGTTCCTTTTCGGAATATTTTTCCTTTCACCACTGATATTATTTTTATTCCAACGTTTATGTTTTCCCAGCAAATTACAACCCTATATGATATTTTTGTGAGCACTATAAACATAGAATATTTAGGAACGTCTCGCTAGTTAGTTACTACAGAAGATTTTACGGCTTTCAGCACTTGGTTGTTTTTAAAGTTGTAATAGGAGAAAAAGATATAAGAGGGTTCTAGATGTATTTAATATATACTGATCACAAGCAACGAGTGTAATTTTGTAAAAGGTACAACATATAAATAATATGGATAAATGCGGTCTGCAATCATTTTAATGATGTTTAAATTTAACATAAATTCCAAAAGTGAAGCCGGTAGGAATATGGACCCTTCGCCACTGACACTGATATTTAAATGCAAATGTTTGGGTGTTTTTTACTCAATCATACCAGAATGACCGAAGAAATTTGAGTGATGAGTACGTGAAAAGTTATGAAACGTTCATATTATTATCTACCGTCGAACTGCGACCCGAACATTATACTGGTGGTAGGTCTCATATGTGAGTGTCGGCCTGGGTAGGTACCACCGCAATGTCTATTTCTGCCACCAAGCAGCAGTGTGTAGGCACTGTTATGTTCCAGTTTGAAGGACATTGTAGCCAGTGTCACTAATGAACATAATAAGACTTGACATCTCATGTCTCAGGATGGCGAGCGCAGTGTAATACCCAACAATACTGTGTAATTCAAGGTATGGGATAGTGTTTTAAGTGTTTATGGGCGGGCGTATCGCTTACCATCAGGCGAACGGCAAGCTCGTCTCGTCATTCAAAGCAATAAAAAAAATGTACAATCTTAACCCCTCTGTCAGACATTACGACGTAGCGTCTTAATACAAAAATTTGGTCACTCTTTTTATTTTCACTTTTCTCATAAAGTACAGAATTATGGAAGAAAGAAGTTTTAATGAAAGGTAATATATTATGAACGAATGAATAGCGACTGGACAGTTATAATGACTATAGTAGCTCGCTCAGGCATGCACCATGTGACTTAACATAATATAACGATTGATGAACGAACGAATACCAGGCATTTTTTTTTATTATGGTCCGCCAAAGTGGCTTCACTGCACCTGATGTTAAGCTAAATGGAGCCCTAAGAAAGTGCGGATCGGGAAAAGATACAAGCATCCCTGAGCGAATATAATGAATAGGAAAAGAATGTATTCTTCGTAGCCGAATTTCGGCCACCGCGGCTAATTTCAACGGAGATCAGCCAGATATGCAGAAGATATTATAGTGCATAAGTGTGTGCGCAATATACAAGCACTCTCTGTTCCTTCACTCTTATAGTCTGATGAGATGGCAATCCGACATGACCGGAGAGAGATCAGGTGTATAACCAACAGTTTTACGTGCTTTCTGAGGCACGGATGTATCACCACCACATCACATCACATCACACCACACACTTGCTGAATCCGAGGTTCAACTGAGTAATTTTTTCAAGAATGAAAAACCTAATCAAATTGTTTTGTCTCGGTCCGGGATTCACACCACACACTTCCTGAATCCGAGGTTCAACTGAGTCATTTTTTCAAGAATGAAAAACCTAATCAAATTGTTTTGTCTCGGTCCGGGATTCACACCCAGGACCTCAGCGTAGTAGTTGTACTTTAAGTGTAAGTAAGGTGATTAAGAATTGCTTAAATAGCTGTCAAAATCATCACCGGTTTCTTAGTTTAAACCTTATTAAGAGGCAAGATGGCAGGTTTTGATTTACAGCTGATCGAGTAAATTTGTGATGTAACTGAGCACAGCTTTGCGAATTTTTTATAAGTAAGATTGTACATCTGTAACAAAAGCCGAGCCACACTAGTACTTATGCAAACTAGCGATCAATCTGGCGTTTCCTGCGGAGCTCGAGGCACGCATTATTCACATAGATTTAGTGTAAGTCTAAGCTGAGGTCTGGTTTTTGCTTTGAGCACGTTCTGGCTGTTTTATTCGGGCTCTTGAGGTTTTCAAAGTGAATTCGTTGTTTATGTGTTGAAATGGGTTTCTTTTGTATAGGATCATTTTGACATTGCGTTACTAAATGAAACCACATACTCGTCTTCAGTTTGTTGACATTGTGCCAAAAATCATATTTTCACCTAAAATCCGGGTTATAGTTTTCTGATATTTGATAATTTTGTAGTTTAAGGCGAATATGGCGTGTGAGTAAGTGTATTTCTGACTGAAAGTGTGATATTGCCGCTGCAACGAATTCTCTTAGAGTGGTAGTAGTGGCATTAGGGCGCGTAAAATTATAATTACTTTTTATTAATATTTATTTTGTTCGTAACTTACACTTTTTTATTCTACATTTACGGCTCAAGTAACTTATTGTAAAGTGTTACTTCCAAGTAGATATATGGTTTCATTTAGTAACAGAATGTCAAAATGACGCTGTTTAATATAGCGCACAGGTGCAAGGCAAATAGATTTTGCTTATATTGATACGGCAGTGACCTTTGTCTGATGGTAAGTGGAGCAGGGTCTAGATAGAGTACTGACTGACGAGAGATAATTATTCTTCGTCAGTCAACACTATTACCGGCCTGTTTTAAACTTGTATATCAAATACGATAGACGAACATCTCTTCATATATCTATACTAATAAATAAAGTTTGTTTATTTTTTTGAACGATCTAATCTCAGAAACTAATAAACCGATTTTGAAAGTGTATTAACTAATAGAAAACTACATTAATCCTGAGTTTGACTAATGACTACTTTTTATCCCGGAAAGCCTTTTTCACTCGGATGGAGCCGCAGTAAAATAAAAAGAAATACCTAAAAATTTTTGATTTTTATTAAGCTAATTCCACGATATTCATGTTACCAAAAATGATTTGTTGTTTTCGGGAGCTTTCGAAATCAAAACCTCGCCGTTTTAATCAGCTTTACTGAACACTAACTTTTGTTTGCAGCTCGCGTTAATATCGTTTCCCGAAATCACAGGTAGCCTAAACATAAATGATAGCTTCAAATATAGTTAGGATTGTCGGAATCAGTATTTTCATAGATTAGTGAGTAGTAATAGAAATTTCATTTATATATTAAAGTAGGTGTTGTTTACCATTACAATAATCTATAAGTTACATACAGCGACATCTGTTTTAAAAAATATGATTTAAAATTAAAATATTTCTTCCGCAAACAAAATTACTGAGATAAAATGTAGCCTAAGTGTTAATCCAGGACGTGGTACAAGTGTAAGCCCAAATTCATCTAAAGCCGTTCAGGGATTTCTACATTTGCTTCTAACAAATATCCATACTACGGACGCGAATGGCTGGGGTGTATAAGTAGGTATACCTGGGGACTTTTTTTGAGTTAATTTTAAATATCTCTTACTAAATTTGTCATCTATCCCTGTACTGCCGTGTACCTCAGTGTCGAACGGTGAAATAATTCATATGATAATCCGAGCCAAAGAAAAAATTGCTTAGAATTAACATATCACAGTGAATTTAACCGAAAATCAAAACTAAGACAAACGTAAATAAACCTAAAAGTGAAGCCGGTAGGAATCGGGTTGTATAGACGCTTCCCCACTGATAAATAAATTGTATTAAAAAAAATGCTTCATTCATCACGTGGGCGAACATAGTTGCACCTATGATAAGTCAAGGTACTACATGAGAATATTTAATTATTACTTAATTAAATTAGCTTATATAAACAAAGACAATTTATATTGAAAATAAAATAAATTAAAAATATACTTAGTCAACAAAGAAGCCAGCTCGGGTTGGTAGGAAAAAAGAAATAAAATGATGTATATATGTAATTTTAAATAAACAATAATGGAGACGCGTCGCGATCCTCACCGGTGAGGCCAATAAAAGCCCTAACCTAGCTAACCTACCAACTTTTCACTAGCTACCTAAGCGATGACTACCCGTATTTATATTAATAAGAAAGAAGTCAGTTGTTGTCGGTTTTATGCGTTGTTAATTAGTTACCCATTGAATGTAAAATGATATTGTGGTCTTAAATATCCCATTCTAAGAAAAATACTAATGGATAATAAATAATTGCCGTCGGTGTCACGCCGCGTGACAGCATTGCGTCGCGCGTGTTTGCGTGTCACGTCGCGCTACAGCGACGCCGGCGAATATTGGACGCGAGACAAATAGTGCTGGGAATGTGTCGATAAAAATTAATCGTACTAGAATATTATTGTGGAAAGATATTCCACACATTAAATAAAACTTGAAACATTTTGTTAGTATGTGAACATGTTTTGGTTACATATTTATTAATGCAGTAGCTGTGTAATTATATTCTTTACTTTTTTAATGTGTAACTATTTTCTGTTCCCTTGAATAAATGAAAAATAAAATAAAACGTTCATACATAATTGCATAAAAAATATTAAATAAAAATATTATGTAGTATGTAATAACAATTTTCGTTTTTTTTTTGATAAAAAGTTTAAATATTTGCATTCATTTTTAAACCAGCCAGCGCTGAAACACAACACAGATTGTAACCAACCTATTTCCCATATTATTATATAATGGGTTTTCCCATGACTTCGTAACATATAAATCACAATATTTAAGCCTGAACTAATAGTATTTCTAAGGCAAAAGGCCTCCACGCGGGTGTAGTCGTGAGAAATATTCATTTGCTGGTGGTAGGACACTTGTATCCTAGACACCAACCATCGAACACAAGGTACAGGTCCCTTCATACTGAATCACGTGGGACGCGTTCCGTCTGTCTATTCGGGTTTAAAGAGACCGGCATAACTGTGTCGACTGAGGTAATCCCTCGTCAGTCGACATTGTCAAAACCCTATGCCACCTACTATCAGGTAAATGAGGTCACTTTGCCATAAAAAATATTATCGATATAAGTACACCCCCATCCCTAAATTACGCAACAGTATCATAATCATTTGTTAGCTGTCGTTCGCTCATATTGTGAGCGACCGACGCTTACTCACGATTATTGAGCTCTAATGAACCGCATTATCGTAATATTTTTATGGTTTACTGACTTACGGATACACGTTGTCTTCGTTTAAAGGGTTAAGCGCAACTAGTGCATTTTTCTTGCTTGAGTCGAAATGTAAGAACATAATGCGAAATAAGGAAAATAACCTGGCGAGCTGAGGAAAAATGGCATTTTTTTAATACTGTGGCAGAAAGAGACTACGCGGTGGTACCCATCCAGGCAGACTTTTACATATGACAGACCGACCACCAGAAAAAAATACATTAAAAAAATGTCACTCCAGCCACAGCAAAGTGACCCCACTACACCTGATGGTAAATAGAGTGGGGTCCAGTAGAATGTCAACTGACGAAAGATGACTACCCCTCGGCAGTCGACGCAATTATGCCGGCCTGTTGGAACCGCATATACACAGGCTGATCCATGAACGCGACATAATTACTTGGGCCCATATGGCCTATATATCATCCTCATATATAATTATCCTGTCGTGTTTCTAGTGCAATGAATCCCTCCTAGACGAATTTTGCCCACGGCGGCCAATCTCAACGGAAATCAGCCAAGTTCGCAGGAGACATTATAGTGCACAAGTTTGTGCGCAATACACAAGCACTCTCTGTTCCTTCACTCGCGTAGTCCGATGAGATGACAAATCCAACCAGAGAAAGATCAGCTGCTGTAACAACGGCTTTACGTGCTTTTCGAGGCATAGGAGTATCACACCGCCAACTTCCTGACTCCGAGCTGCAACTAAGTAATTTTTAAGATAATTGTTATTAGTACAATAGCTAGTTAGCTATCACTTTTAAGGTTTGAAACAATTCGCATAAATGATAACAATTCAAACCTATTGGCCATCAATTGTCACCGCCGCCATCTGTCGACCACAGGTAATTAATTTTTAATAATTAACAGCAATCAGTGGCGCGAGTGTCTGACCACAATGGTTGCTCAAATGGAAAATTTCAGTTAATATTATCATATAGCAATTTTAATTAAATCAAACGCGTAAGTATTTATTGATAGTTGATATTACTTGCGACTTCGTATATGAAAGAATTTTCCCGAAATGTAATAATACCAGAATTGTTTTATATACTGTCCCACTGCTAAGCATGGATCTCTACTACTAAGAAGGTTTAGGCCTTAGTCCACCACGCTGGCTTAAAGTGGGCAGACTTACTGTCAAAATTCTTATAGAGTATTCTCAGGTATGTAGGTTTCCTCAAAATGTTTTCTTTCACTGTTAAAGCGAACGATAATTACATACATTACATCACGCTTTTAGCCCCGGAGGGGTATGCAAAGGCGCAATCAGGGCACCCACTTTTCGCCAAGTGTGTTCCGTCCCATGACATGATAGGGGCCAGCCTTTCGACATATTGGAGACAAATTCCAGACTCCGAGCTGATATTAAGCAGAGAAACCCAAATATCACTTTGCCCGTCTCGGGATTCGAGCCCAGAACCTCAGAGCGCTGTCGTACCGCGCATGCAGTATAACTACGCCACCGAGGCAGTCATAATGAACAATAAGGCGAAGGATAATTAATGAACAAAATACATGTGATCTGAAAAGTCAGAGATGTATCTCTAATGTAGTTGACTATAATTGGAGTAAGACCCTTACAATGCGAAGTCTGTATTTTCTTACAAAGTTACTAAACAATACAAATTGGTATTCTTGAAATCGTTCTTTGCCGCTTTGTCGCAGTTATTTTCTGTGACTACTCGTTTGATAAACTATCTCTATAGAAAAATAACGTTGCGTCGATATTTTTTTTTATATACGAGCATGGTATTGTGACATCACTGCGTTGGATGGTAAGTGGAGTCTAATAGGATTGCGTCTGACGATAGATGATTACCCCTCGACAGTCGACACAATTATGCCGGCCTGTTAGAACCGGATATACACAGGCTGATCTCGGAACGCGACACACTATGGCGGGTTTTGGTCGTGTCGATAGCCTAGTTGGGTATGGAACAGACTGCCAAGACGAATGTCCGCAGGTTCAAAACCCAAGGGCACACACCTCTGACTTTTCTAAAATCATGTGTGTATTCTTTGTGAATTTATCGTTCGCTTTAACGGTGAAGGAAAAAATCGTGAGGAAACCTGCACATCCGAGAAGTTCTCTATAGGAATTTCGAAGGTGTGTGAAGTCTACCAATCCGCACTAGGCCAGCGTGGTGGAATAAGCCCTAATCCCTCTCAGTAGTAGAGGAGGCCCGTGCTCAGCAGTGGGCAAGTATATAATACAGGGCTGATATTATTATGGCGGGTTTTAACACCTTGTGTACGGTGGTCGCTATCCAGGTGGATATAAAATATATCCTACCAGCAAGAAAAGTAGGACAAATCATATTTACCTAAATGCTTTGTTTTGTCATTCATCGCTCATTCTGTTCATACACAAATAAAATCTCCCATCAGTCAAAATATTTCTGTAGTTATTATAAAAACAACGTATTTTAAGCAAAGGAAAACACTAAAAGCTTCCGAGAAACTTTCTACTATACATTACGCTACGGATTTCGTTACCGCTACGGCGAAATGCTACGAGACACGTGCGTAGCACCGTAGCATACGGCATGCGATAACCACACTACGAAGCAGGGTTGTTAAAACCTCTTTTAATCCCTAAACAAAAACGAAAGTGTTTAAATTGTACGTGTATTGTGTCATTCTAGTTAGAAACGCATAATGTTTGGTTGTTTTTTAAAGAATTATACTTTTCTTTATTCTTCCAACCAGGCATAAATATTTTTTTAAATCCACTAGTGGCGAAGCGTCCATACAACCAAATTACTACCAGCTTCACTTTTATATTTATTTACGTTTATCTTAATTTTTGCTTTCTGTTAAATTAGCCGCGATATATTAAAAGTAACGTTTTTTGCTGTAATTACCTTTTGAAAAATGTTATCCTTCCCAATTGATATGTACGTTTCAAACATTTTTGTGTATTCATTTAATAACTAGACTAATAAATGGCCCGATGATAAGCACAACGGTTGCCGAAAGAGAGTATCAACGTTATCTGGAGCTGAAAAAAAGAGTTAAGGAGACACTCATTCATTCATCCATTCATTCATTAATTACCCCGCAAGTTTAAAAGCCTGTTCACATAGTTCACGTAAATGATATCAGCCACTGAAAATATCATTAA
The DNA here is from genome assembly GCF_014839805.1 of Manduca sexta. Classification (NCBI taxonomy): domain Eukaryota; kingdom Metazoa; phylum Arthropoda; class Insecta; order Lepidoptera; family Sphingidae; genus Manduca; species Manduca sexta. The sequence goes on along the minus strand of NC_051118.1, from coordinate 471,595 downwards.
TTTAGTAACGCAATGTCAAAATTACCTTGTACATCAGTGGCGGAGGTTGCATATAATCCGATTCCTACCGGCTTCTCTTTTTTTTATTTATGTAACATCTATCATTAAAGCGAGCTACAGACCTAATTTATGCATATTAGTCCATACAACCTGATTCCTGATTCTTGCCGGCTTCTCTTACTTAATTTATGTTAAATGTAATTATCATCAAAACGAATTGCAGACGTAATATTATAATGAGTATATGTTGTGACTTGTGACGTGTTCCATTTCAAAAAATTTCATCCTTCGCCAATGGCGTATATGCCTTGACTCCACAAGCCTTCGTAATTTTAATCTAAAATTCTTAAGTAAGTTTCTTCACGATATTTTCTTCACCCAAATAACCACCCTTCAAAGCAAAATTGTAAATATATAATTTACATCACTCATAAAACAAACGTCCAATTCGCAGCATCCCTAAAACGCTGTTATCATTTTCCAAATATCCGAACAATTCTGACGTCAATCTAATAGGTTTCAGTAAATTGCTAATGGCGTCCAACTACTGTGATCATTGTGGATTGTCGGACTATACTAATAATGATCCATATATATTACATTAATCACTGTTTTTTTTACAATCAAGGCAAGATAATCCCACTGCACCTGATGGTAAGTGGAGTGGAGTTCAATAGAAAGTCGACTGGTGAGATGATTACCCCTCGGCAGTCGACACAATTATGCCGGCCTGTTGGAACCGGATATACACATCCTAATCCCGGAACGCGACACACTTACGTGGGCCACTATGGCGGGTTTTACACGATGCATTTCATCAAATAATGCTCAGCATATTTATTTATTTTATTTATTTATTTAATTAGATCCGCCAGCTATAGTTCACAATAATCTATACTATTATATAAAGCTGAAGAGTTTGTGTTTGTTTGTTTGTTTGTTTGTTTGAACGCGCTAATCTCAGGAACTACCAGTCCAAATTGAAAAATTCTTTTTGCGTTGGATAGCCCTTTGTTCGTGGAGTGCTATAGGCTATATATCATCACGCTATACCCAATAGGAGCGGGGCAGTAATGGCTAATCTCAGGAAATACCGGTCCAAACTGAAAAATTATTTTTGTGTTGAATAGCCCTTTGTTCGTGGAGTGCTATAAGCTATATATCATCACGCTATGACCAATAGGAGCGGAGCAGTAATGACTAATCTCAAGAACTACTGGTTCGAACTGAAAAATTCTTTTTGTGTTGGATAGCTCTTTATTAGTGTAGTGCTATAGGCTATATATCATCACGCTATGACCAATAGGAGCGGAGCAGTAATGGCTAATCTCAGGAACTACCGGTTCAAACTGAAAAAATATTTTTGTGTTGGATAGTTCTTTGTTCGTGGAGTACTATGGGGTATATATCATCGCGCTATGACCTATAGGAGCGGAGCAGTAATGGCTAATCTCAGGAACTATCAGATCGAACTGAAAAAAATATTTTTGTGTTGGATAACACTTTGTTCCTGGAGTGCTATAGGATATATATCATCACGCTATGACTAATAGGAGCGGAGCAGTAATGGCTAATCTCAGGAACTACCGTGTTTGAACTGAAAAATCTTTTTGTGTTGGATAGCCCTTTGTTCCTGGAGTGCTATAGGCTATATATCATCACGCTATGACCAATCAGAGCGGAGCAGTAATGAAACATGTTGCAAAAACGGGGAAAAATTATTAGTTTTGAGAGCTTCCGTTGCGTGCGCTGCGTAAACGATTAAAGTTATGCAACAATGATGTATGACGGTATTATTCCTCTTAAAAAGTTCTAAAAAATATATTATAAAACAAAGTCCCCTGCTGCATCTGTCTGCCTGAACGTGTTAAACTCAAAAACTACCCAACGTATTAAGATGAAATTTGGTATGGAGACAGTTTGAGAGGCTCCCGGGAAACTACTACTTTTATAACGGAAAACTTTAGCCTGAAAAACTTTATAACGCGGGCGGAGCCGCGGGCAAAAGCTAGTATTATACAAAACCAAATATAAAACTTAGGACCGTGTGTACCATCATTATAGGCGGATACAACGTTAACCAGTTATACACCATTTAATATCAAACTGAAACAAACAGTACGCTAATGTAATATACAAAACGGTATCTAGATTGATGAAAATTCGCACGAAATAAAGTAAGAAAAACAAAGGTTGATTTATCATATATTTTTCACACTAGGAATGAAAAGTTTCATAATCAAGTTTGTTATATTCACTCGGGGCAGACGCTGAGACTCTGCGAAAATAACTGCTCGCTGGAGACGTGCGTTTTGAGTTTCACTTATAGCCGAGTTGTACAAATAAAAAAGTAACTAAAAGTTAACATTTTAACGTATAGCTGTCACATTATAATTTATTATTAACCTAGCTATCTGTACAAAACAAAAGATGTGTCAATCACAATGAAAAACTCAAATGGAGATGGACAGGTCACATAGTCCGGGGGGCCAGAAAAGAGTAAAACATTTATGACCTGGTTTACAGGTCACAAGAAAGGAAAACAAAGCAGGCCGTATAGACAATGGGATGAAATCAGAGCAATTGCAAATGGTAAATGGATGAGGATAGCTGGCAACAGAACTTTAGGGAAACAATTGGAGGAGAACCTGTCAAAGAGAAACAAACAGAAACCCTGGGACATACCTACACTAATTTATTTAATTCTTCAACTATGTCATTTGCGAGAATAAAAGCTCATATAATTATTATATTATATTAACCTAGCTGTCACCTATTTATTTATGGATAGAGGTGGGTCACATTTACATTTTGTCAAACTAATGGCTAAAACCAACTAATGAAGTGACACATTCATGTCATAGTATAAATATTATCGATCGAAAACTGAGTTTTTGGTCATGTTATAAATGAAAACAAATTATTTATAAATTTCAGTGCCTCCAAGTAGACATTAGCATCGGATTGGTGTTTTGTTTAAAAACTTTTAATATATTAAAATACAGTACACATACAATATCGTAACGTCTTCAAGTTCATAACTACAGTGAAGGAGCTAATAGATGCACATAATTGTCAATAGTGACTTGCAGTAAATTTATGGAATTTAATTATTTTTCTTCGGCCCTCTTCGGCGCATTAGGAACGGCTGCGGGCTTCCTCTGACGGAGTTGTCTAAGTCTTTGTCGGCAGCCGCCCCTGCGCAGTGCCGCCTTGCGGCCGTCTCCTTGGGCTGAAGCCCCCGCGCACCGAAGGACGCCCTCGGCGTCTACGGCAGCATGAGACCAACTACACACTGCCGTCCATCCGGGGGTCACCACAATGCGCTAAACATGCACCAGCGGCGGACAGCCCCCTGCTACCCGCCGGCGACCCCCCGATGGCCCCTACTGGTATAATAAGACTTTCTTGTATCACTCATTTTAACCGGAGATCATAAACTAAGATTAAATATGAATAACCCACCCTAACTGCATACATAAACAACACTTTTCTAAATTGTAATAAATTCTATTAGTTAAAGTATTTGCATCCTTTGTTCTAACATTCAGTTTTCAATCAATACAAATTGAGATTCGTCTGAAAACTTGTGTTTTTTATTTCAGAAGTGAAATGTCGAGTGATGTTTGTGTTAAATGACTTGAATTTTATGATTCCTGTGACCTCACTCGAACTGTATTTAAAGCCTTATTTGATGTTAAAAAATTCGGACAAGTATTTACCAAAATTCACATGTTTAAAAACCCTTTGTTATTTGTTTTTCTTTAAAAAACCTTAAGATAATAGAAAAAGAAACCTTTTTCCGTTGATTTGAAATATTATACGAAAACAGCCAGTCACGTTAGTTTTGACTTGTGACGTCATATTTAAAAATAAAAAAATACTATGAAAATTTAAATAAAAATTTACATAAATTTTTACATCACGCTTGGCTGAATCATGGCGATTCGATTCTTCCTATAAAAAAATACATTTTTATTATTTAATATTTGCTATTTATATGTCTTCAAAAAACATTTAATGATTATTATTTGCTTATACCTGCCATTGCGATTTAGGAACAATGTAAGCAGAGGTAAAGAGAAGTTTGTGGTTTCATTCAGTAATGCAATGTCACAATAACCCCGTATACTGCCCACTGCTGGCCACGGGCCTCCTCTACTACTGAGAGATTAGGCCTTAGTCCACCATGCTGGCCTAGTACGGGCAGACTTCACATACCCTCAAAACTCTAGAGAACTCAGATACGCAGGTTTCCTCATGATGTTTTCTTTCACCGTTAAAGCACGCGTAACAATATACTTTAATACAATCTTTACTCGATATACAAAATATTAAAGCAATAATTTATAAATCCACCCGCTCCTAGTAATAAGAAACTGCGAGCGCTATCATGGCGGATGTTGTTTACAAACATTACATAAATATTTATAATTTGAATTGATTGAAGCTACCTTCCGATAAACTATAATTAACTTTGATCTGTACTAATATATTTACTATTTTACTGGTGGTAGGTCTCTCATATGTGAAAGTCCGCCTGGGTAGGTACCACCGCAATGTATATTTCTGTCAAGCAGCAGTGTGTAGTCAGTGTTGTGTACCGGTTTGAAGGGCATTGTAGCCAGTGTAACTACTGGACATAATAAGACTTAACATCTCATGTCTCAGGATGGCGAGCGCAGTGGAATACCCAACAATACTTTGTTATTCAAGGTGTTGGATGGTGTTTCTACTGTTAATGGGCAGTCGTATCGCTTACTGCGAACGGCAAGCTCGTCTCATCACTCAAAGCAATAAAAAAAAAACAATATTCTAAAGCTAAGGTCAGAGGGCCTTTTCCGTCTACGGGGGCAAAACCGTCTTTTTGCATTTACGGGCGTTCTTTTGGAAGGACAGCCTTGATAGCCGTATAGGTAAAAGCGCTGAAAACTTTCCTTTTTACCTAAACTACCTATGAAAGCTGTCTCTGATATAATTGTGTCGACTTTCGGCGGGTAACCATCTCTCGTCAGTCGACATTTTATGAGACCCCACTTCACTTACCATCAGGCACAATGACGTAAAATTTTCATGCCCGTATAACAAAAAAATGTGACGTATTTGCACATTTTTAACAAACAACTATAATAAATACGTTTTTCTTCCACACCCTCCTCTTTTCTCTCTCCTCTCCTGTTCAAACCTATATTACGACTCTGAGAGAAGTCTAAATCAGAAAAGAGAATAAAGAAAGTACGTATTTTTTACCTGAACAATTGCAGACATACTAAACAAAATAACAATGTAATAGAGCGTAAATAGCTATATCAAACGTCAGTAGGCGACGCGCCTGGAGGCAACGTCGTTTGACGCCGTGCCTCCAGCTCATCACCGAGTATTGCTATTTGTTTCATCCAGTTAAGGGTAGTGGATTCGATACTGTCTCAAAAATAAATTTGAATTGTTGTTAAAGATAGCATATTGAAAGTAGAGCTTTGTAAGGACGTAGGCTACTGTTTATTTTATTTATTTATTAACTGGCCCAGGGCCTCAAACTATCTCAAAAGCCGTTCGGGAGTTATTGAGTTTATCACATTCAGAGAGACGGATACAATATTTAACGAGATACATTTACTGAGATTTGGTGAAATAGACTCGAAAAGAGAACATTGTGACGATGAAAATTAAAATATCAATGTTAGGTATAATAATTTGAGTTTACATTGTTCTGTGAGTTAATTATTAATATTCAGAGACTACGACGCAAGACCAGTACCCAGGAGAAAGGTCCTTCCTCAACTACTACCTCGTAAGAAACTTCGTTAAAGTAAGAATTCATTGCTTTTAGACTTTTTAAGACTGCCAATATTTTGTTACTTTTTCGTATTAATAATGCCAGTCACTGCATATTTTTGTTGTTTTATTTTTTATCTCTAAACCATTACTACGGAAAACTCTATTTTATATGTAAGGATATAATTAAAGGTGTCTAATCCCTCCACATTTCAGCGAGCATCCCACCAGAGATCGAATTATCTTCCACTCGATTATAGCGGCGATCGGGCGAGTCGACGATTTTTTACTAAAATAAACCAGAGGAGCATTCTTGCAGATGATTCTATTTTAAAGAGGATGCCTTTTGCATTCCGTTCCAATGCGGCTTAATTGTGATTTACTGCTTTCAAGTTAAAGCTTGGGAAATCTTTGTTGTCTGATAGTAATGTCAACATTGCTTTTAAACTTTGAATGAAACTATAAAGTATAGCCAACAAATTAGATAAAGTATTTCTCATGTGTTATAAATTTATATCTTACTAAAATGTTTACTTAATGATTACTTATTTTACGCGAATGTTAGATATTAAAATAAGACTATTTTGCATTATCCGCCCCATGACTACAAAAGCAGCAGTCTTCGAAACGTCGGATGAAAATTATAATATCAAAATTGCGATAAAATACGCATAATAGTTTCATTTTAGTATTTACTTAACTTTAGATAAAGAAAAAATAATATTTCGATTGAAGAAGCATTTTGAAATTGTTCAGCTTTTGTGACTGACTGTTACATTCAAAAAAGCACTTCAATATATACTGTCCGTATTAGCAAATATCCGGATTAGCATTAGTCTTGAAACAACGAAATTACCTCGACCTCTGATAATAACTATTAACGTATATTCTATAGACACGAAGTCCATATATACTTTTTGTTCAATTTCTGAATTAAAATGACAACCAAAACGTCACTGTTATAACCTATTTATTCACTTGAGCAACAAATAACTTTACTTATTTGACTAATATTTTTTATTCAAATCCAGGTCCACTTAGACACGAGTTCTTATATCATGAGCACCACTCCGTACACAACCACAAGCTCACAATATTGACCATTTTAAGTTTATATGGATTACAGTTCAATTCTATTGAACACAGTGAATGTTCGGAACGCCAAATATAGTACGTAGTACATATATATCGATGATAATAACCCAAAACACATAAGTATTCTTTGATCCTAGTTTTCAAATACCTTTACTCCTACCTCAATAACTACCAGCTTTAAATTTTCCAATCTTAAGAATCTTGGCAATCTCGTGCTTTCCCATTAAAGTAAACTGAAAGTGCATTTTAATCGGATTGAAACGAAATTTGGCGCTTCATCCAATCTATATCTTGATTGAGATCTCGGTCTAACTTAGTAAGGGGTTTTTATTTGCAACTTGGGTAATTTAAGTTTACGTTGCCCAGAGGTTTAAGTAGCTAATTAGTCTGTATACTTGATGTCGCAAGTTTAGATTAAAAGTTGGAGTGCTTGTAGTGTATACATATATCAATGCATCATATTTTTGAACATAGTAACATCAGAAAGCATCCACGATCCGATTCCTACCTAATCAAGTCGTCTCTTTTAGCCCACTCTCTACTAAACCTTAGAGAATCGCATACAAAAGACCAGTTATTAAAAATCTAAATTCTTTATCACATCTCGGTTTATTTTAAAGCAATATACGCCTCATCACTACATAGTATAAAACAAAGTCGCTTTCTCTGTCCCCATCTATGTATGCTTAAATCTTTATAACTACGCAACGGATTTTGATGCGGTTTTTGTTAATAGATAGAGTGATACAAGAGGAAGGTTTATATGTATAATAACATCCATTAAATAGTGGAGAAATATTGCACCCGTGCGAAGCCGGGGCGGGTCGCTATATATAATAAACAGAGCTAATAAACTTAAGATTTATGCTCGCGCCCTCATTAAGCATGGAATTGCAATTTTTCTGCGACCCTCGCGCACTTTACGAGCATCTGAACAGCGGATAGCATGTTTAACATTTCATTGTGGATTTATTACGTGTTTATAGACTTTGCAATCGTTATTAATGTCCATTACAATCGTCGAAATACATACTACGTACTAGATTTGGCGTTCCGAACATTCACTGTGTTCAACTGAATTGAACTGCAATCCATTCAAACTAGTATGGGCCATATTGACAGCTTGTGGCTGTGCACGGAGTGGCGTTCATGATATAAGAACTCGAGTTTAAGTGTAAACCTGGATTTGAATAAATAATATTAGTCAAATAAGTAAAATTATTTGTTGTACAAGTGAATAAATAGGTTATAACAGTGACGTTTTGGTTGCCATTTTAGATTAGATTTTGAACAAATAGTTTATATGGACGTTCGTGTCTATAGAATATACGTCAATGATTACAATATTGTCGTAGGTACAATCAATTCCTTTTCTAGCTGTCGTAACATCCTTTAGAAATATTATAATATTAGCTATATAATCCCACTGATGGGCATGGACCCATCTACTATTAAGAAGGATTAGGCCTTAGTCTATCATGCTGGCCTAGTGCCGATTGGTAGATTTCACACACCCTCAAAATTTCTGGAGAGATGTTCTCAGGTATGCAGGTTTCCTCACTATGTTTTCCTTCACGGTTAAAGCAAGTGATAATACAAACATAAATTTAGAAATGTCAACGGTGTGTGCCCATGGGATTTGTACCTAAGGACATTCGTTTCGGCAATTCATTCCTCAGCGAACTAGGCCATCACCGGTGTATATGATCTATATAAAAAATGAGAGGGAGTGTGTATTTGGACCTCAGAGGCCGAGGCGAAAAAATCTGTGTAAGTGCATATTTTTCATGTTAGGGACCCAAATCGTGTACTTACGCAGCTGCCTTTACTTAATAAAGCCATTTTTTATCGTTATTGTATATTTTAAAACGTTTTTATCAATTATTGTATATTATCATAGACATTACAAATTGTATTGTGAAAAGAAATATGAATCCTAATACGAAACAGTATTTTCAGTTTGCATATTTCGCCTTATTTTATGCAGATTTCAATGCATATATCGGCACATTGATATTGCATATAATTCGAAGTCTAGAATTAATCTGGAGTTTAACTACAATCTCCCATTTCACCACCCACTATACCATATCTAAACAGGATTAAAGAACACTGAACCTTCGAACAATAGGCAAAAAAGTCTAATTAATCAATCCATTGTTTGAAGAATTGGATAATCCGTAACCAGACTGAATTGACAATATGTCGGATGTCAGATCTATTGTGTGGAAATTCTTTTGTTCTATATTCTAATTGTGTTCTGTATTTAGCTTCTAGAGGACCTAGGCATAGATCAGACATAAAAAAGTATTTAATTTATTATTTAAATATTCGTAAATTATCTTGATAACGTCTACGCATTGAGTATGGTTTGTGTCGCGTTTTTAATATACTTATTATCTATACTATTATATAAAGCTGGGGAGTTTGTTTGAACGCGCTAATCTCAGGAACTACCTATTCGAATTGAAATATTCTTTTAGTGTTAGATAGCCCATTTACCAAAGTATGCTACAGGCTGTTTTACATCACGCTATGACCAAAAGGAGCGAAGCATCAACGAAAAATATTGCATAAAGGGAAAATCTATTCCTTTTGAGAGCTTTCGCTTATACTGCGTAAACGGTTACAATTACACAACAAATTGATCTTCTTAAATAGTTTTAAATATTTTAAAACAATTTCCCCGTCGCATCTGCCTGCCTGTCTAAACACGATAAACTCAAAACTACCGAACGGATTTCGATGAAATTTGGTACGGAGATAGTTAGAGACCCTAGGAAGGATATAGGTAACTTTCTATCCCGGGAAAACTCTTTCACGCAGGCGAAGACACGAGCAAAAGTAAGATATACAATAAAATCAGCTACATAATTTTTCTAAATAGAATTATACCTCAGCATTAAAATAGCGAAGCGCCGATAGCCTAGTTGGTTGTGAAACGGACTGCCGAAACGAATGTCCGCAGGTTCAAATCCCAAGGGCACACACCTCTGACTTTTCTTAAATCATGTGCATTCTTTGTGAGCTATCGCTTGCTTTAGCGGTGAAGGAAAACATCGTGAGGAAACCTGCATACCTGAGAAACTCTCTATAGGAATTTCGGGGTGTATGAAGTCTACCAATCCGCACTAGGTCAGCGTGGTGGACTAAGACCTAATCCCCCTCAGTAGTAGAGGAGGCCCGTGCCCAACAGTGGTATATAATACAGGGCTGATATTATATTATTAAAATAGCAATGTCTATAACAAAGTAATTGCTATGCATACGTAACAGGCGCCGAAATCAGTCTCGCAGAGCTGTAAAACAGTTAAAATATTATTTTACTACTGCCAGGTGTTATAAAAATTTTTACAACACGTTTATATTTTATGTATTTAAGATTTGTTCTTCAATTATTCCATTTAAAGTGATACTTACTACTAGGCCGTAGATTTGAGATCTTGGATCATATAACTTTAGGTGCTAGGTACTATTTTGTTTATGTAAATGAGTTAATCTATAGATTAAGGACTCTTCTATGATCTAATCCATCGCCCCGTAGGCAAAAAAGAACAACTAAATCAGACTACACTAATGACTCTTAGATGTGTAAAATGTTTTTTATGAGAAAGACCGATAAACTAATTTAGGCAACCGGTTTTGAGTTATCTTAACTACAAACAGCATTATTATTAAAAAAATATGGATCCGCTGGCTTTAAAGGAAAAGAATAGGTGTTGAATAACATAAGGAATTATTCAAGTCTGCTAATTTCTGTCATCATCAGAACAAAACAGCGAGTTTTGCTTCGCGGCGACATTATTTGTTCGATTGATTTGATATTATTATAGTGCTAGTTGTGTCCAAAATATTTTTTGGCTGGATTGAGATTTATTTCAGTCTGTTAGAAGGTCAGAGAGGCCTTTTTTTTAACAGGGGGAAATCCGTTTACGGATTATTGTCGGACTCGCCGGTATAATCCGTCTTACTTACTAAAACCCCGCCATTCGACTCTCACACTCTTATATCAAGGTCGCGGGGTGCGCAAGCGCAACCGCAACCTTCGCAGGCTTCGGCTCTAGGGCAGAGCCTCTCACCATCCAAAGAATGAGACCTTGGTAGGTCAAGGGACCCTACTCTATTATTTTTCTGTTATGAAATATGGTATTACTATTCTGGTGGTAGGTCTCTCATGTGAGAGGCCGCCTGAGTAGGTACTACCGCAATGTCTATTTCTGCCGCCAAGCAGCAGTGTGTAGTCACTGTTGTGTTACTGTTTGAAGGACATTGTAGCCAGTGTAACTACTGGACATAATGAGATTTAACATCTCATGTCTCAGGATGGCGAGCGCAGTGAAATACCAAACAATACTTTGTAATTCAAGGTGTTGGATAGTATTTCTACGGTTTATCGGCGGTCGTATCGCTTACCATCAGGCGAACGACAAGCTCGTCTTGTCATTCAAAGCAATAAAAAAATATATTTCAATGTACGACATTCGCGTAAACATAAGAAATCATGTCAATCTAACCCACGCTGTACAAAAATACTCCGAGCTTAGTTAAGCCCAATTTATTCCAAAAACCAGATAACATTCACACATGTAGTAACAAGATTTGCACACAGCACAAATAATTCAAAAGGCACAAATGAAATTTGTCCAAGAGATGTCTCTGAACGTTGGGAAAAAACAGTCCGCGTCAAAACAACTCCGAGTAATTTCAATTCATTTTACATGCCGCCTTTTAGGGTTAGGTGGGTACACATAATACGATGGAAACCCTTTTGAACTTTGATACGCAATGACGTTTTACAAATAGACGCGTCATAGACTAACAAAATTACACATAAAAACTGCACAGTATATACTATAGTCACATACTTGTACAGCCCTAGCAGCTCGCATTGATACGGCCAGAGTGAGCCCGAATGGGCTCGAGTGGGCCCAAGCGTGGACCGCCTGTCGCCATGACAGTCGATTAAAATGCATTTATTAATAAAAAAATGAGTTAAATAGTGCATACTTATTACTAATATATGAAATGAAACGTTTTTTTTCATTCACAATTGGAGTATAATTTGTATATCGTCTAAAAACACAGGAAAGCATTTTATTTATAAAAATACAAAAAGTTAGTAAGCCGACTAGCCGCGACAGTGGTTGGAGGTTGACTAAGTGAATGTCGGGCAATTACCTTGCTTTCATCTGGCCAGTATTGAGCTCAGACAACGTATCTATGTAATAAAAACATCTTAGTTGATAAGGGCCTAATTTTATCTAACCAACTTGCAACTTCCTTATTGACTTTCTTTTGGCAATCTTAATAGCCAGCCAGTATCAAATGTCTTAGACATGCCAAATGACCTGCCCGTTTTTTGTATGGGCGCTAGTTCTTCTTTTCGAACAAATTGCAACCAAACTTATTGAATATTAAAGTGGCAAAAATGTGGAACTTGGAATCATTAAAATAATTATTTAAGACACCGCCATTTATAAGAAAGAAATTTTTGGAGAAACTCATAAAAATAACTTCATTGGTTCGTCAAAAGAGGTGGAATAGGTTATGTATTTGTTTTTTTTTTTACGTGAGTGTTAGTTATTCTCATCCGCGTATACAAAGACAATATTAAAAATAATGAAAATTTGTTGATTTGCGGTTATACTGCAAGACTAATAGACTATAATAAGTTACGCAGTGCTTTATAAATTTGCAACGACGACAATAATAAAAAACATAACACATTCGTTCACCATTATGGTAAAAATCTATTTATAATTATCCGGAACCTCACGTCGCCCGCGAAATCATCCAATTTCCGAGGTAATCCTGGTGGCGAGTCCTGTGATGTCACGTTAAATTAAAACATGGAGGGGTCAGGGAATAGGGAAGGGGAGTTAATGAATTCAAAATGTTCTGGAACCACCGCAATTGGAAAGGTTTTTGAATCTTTATATGAATTTATTAGTCTGATGGACAAATATTGGTGTAGCGGGTACTACGAAATGTATTCTTTGTATAACCTAACCAGTGAGATTGAAAGTTAAGTTTTTTTTTGAGATCTGCCGTGGTTTTCACCGGGGTACCCTGCTAACGCTGTACAAGCGATCTCCCGCCTTAGCAACCACGGCAGTCCTTATGAGGATTTGGTGGGCCCTACCGTTATCGCCGAGGGTGCCAGCGGACGGTACGCTGGCAACCCACGGCTATCCGGTCACAGGGCCCGGGAGGAAGAAGGGATGGGACAGAGGGAAGGAAGAGAAAAGGAAGGAGAAGGAGCTTTCTTACGATGGTTAGAAGGGTGAGAGAGGGGAAATGTTCTTGAACCCTCATAGGTCTCGATGTGAATTGGCAACGTTGAGGTATACACACTGAACTGTGTTTAAGGTCGCGGCAAATGTACTTCCATGCGTGAGCGTGCATTTCAAGTTAAGTATTAGATAACATCGGTGGCAGTTATATTGCGTGAAAGATATGAATAGCGCTCTCAGATCACGGATACGAATCCCGGGTCGGGCAATGTGATATTGTGTTTTTCTACTCAGTATTAGTGCGCAGTCCCGAAGAAACTATTAAAACTGTGGAACATTTTTTTGCTCCGCCCGGGGCCTCCTGTCGTATTTTTTGCTCTCGGCTGGGGCCTCGCGTCGTTTAGAGCCGCTACTGGCTATGGAACTACACCAAATACAATAACAAAAAACAGTTAACACGTTATTATATTATTTAAAATATAAAGTTGTTTTTGATCAAAGTTGACTTTGTTTTATTTTTCTTGACCGATCAGTTGTATATTAGTATTCATACATAAAGTAAGTTCAGGAGCCCTATTCCGTCTACAGGAAAAAACTTCCTATTTTCCAAAACCACCTATGAAAGCTGTCCTTCAATTAGAACGTCCGTAAAAAGACGAATTTGTGCTCATAGACGGAATAGGACCCACAAACATTATCGTATTTTGTTTAGTTTCCAATATCGATATATATGTACTACGTACTAGATTTGGCGTTCCGAATATTCATTGTGTTCAATTGAATTGAACTGTAATCCATTCAAACTGAAATAGGTTATAACAGTGACATTTTGGTTGCCATTTTAGTCCAGATTTCGAACAAATAGTTTATACGGACGTTCGTGTCTATAGAATAAACGTCAATGGTCTCCAATCTTTCTGTTGACAGAAAAAAGAAACAAATAAATAAGATCGTAATCTATACTATTATATAAAGCTGAAGAGTTTGTTTGTTTGTTTGTTTGTTTGTTTGTTTGAACGCGCTAATCTCAGGAACTACCAGTCCAAATTGAAAAATTCTTTTTGCGTTGGATAGCCCTTTGTTCGTGGAGTGCTATAGGCTATATATCATCACGCTATACCCAATAGGAGCGGGGCAGTAATGGCTAATCTCAGGAACTACCGGTCCAAACTGAAAAAATCTTTTTGGGTTGGATAGCCCTTTGTTCGTGGAGTGCTATAGGCTATATATCATCACGCTATGACCAATAGGAGCGGAGCAGTAATGACTAATCTCAGGAACTACCGGTTCGAACTGAAAAATTCTTTTTGTGTTGGATAGCTCTTTATTAGTTTAGTGCTATAGGCTATATATCATCACGCTATGAAAAATAGGAGCGGAGCAGTAATGGCTAATCTCAGGAACTACCGGTTCAAACTGAAAAAATATTTTTGTGTTGGATAGTTCTTTGTTCGTGGAGTACTATGGGGTATATATCATCACGCTATGACCAATAGGAGCGGAGCAGTAATGGCTAATCTCAGGAACTATCAGATCGAATTGAAAAAAATTTTTTTGTGTTGGATAGCACTTTGTTCCTGGAGTGCTATATGCTATATATCATCACGCTATGACTAATAGGAGCGGAGCAGTAATGGCTAATCTCAGGAACTACCGTGTTTGAACTGAAAAATCTTTTTGTGTTGGATAGCCCTTTGTTCCTGGAGTGCTATAGGCTATATATCATCACGCTATGACCAATCGGAGCGGAGCAGTAATGAAACATGTTGCAAAAACGGGGAAAAATTATTAGTTTTGAGAGCTTCCGTTGCGTGCGCTGCGTAAACGATTAAAGTTATGCAACAATGATGTATGACGGGATTATTCCTCTTAAAAAGTTCTAAAAATATATTATAAAACAAAGTCCCCGCTGCATCTGTCTGCCTGAACGTGTTAAACTCAAAAACTACCCAACGTATTAAGATGAAATTTGGTATGGAGACAGTTTGAGAGGCTCCCGGGAAACTACTACTTTTATAACGAAAAACTTTAGCCTGAAAAACTTTATAACGCGGGCGGAGCCGCGGGCAAAAGCTAATTTTATTATAACTTCACAATCACAGATTCTTGTACATATATAACTATTCACAAATAAACATTACAAGTTAACCTTGTAATAACTGTATAATAGGAAGTCGGTTAAAAGGCAATCTGCTATTCCTTCGTATATTATGTAAAACTTAAATGCTTTTTGAGGCAGGCCTGGAAATCAAGATTGTATTTTTTTAATTGAGATAGTTTAAGTACTTTAGTTATATATAGTTATAACTAACTTTTGTTCGTGGCTTTGCCCGCTTGAAGGAGTTTTCCGGGATAAAAAGTCCCGCTATTTATTTTCCCGGGTATAGAAAGTAGCCTATAACCTTCCTAGGGTCTTAGTCTGTCTCCATGCCAAATTTCATAACAATCCGTTCTGTAGATTTTGAGAAAATCGATAACAGACAGACAGAAAAACGGACTTCGTTCTATAATTATATATATAGATGTTGTTTATTCCATTATCGAATTAAAAATGATTAGTCCATTAGTATTCAATTGGCAATATTTTTTGTTCCTATCAAAACATTTTATTTAGTACCCTTTAAACTTATTTCCCGTTACAGCACAGATTATCACAAAATACATATGCAACAAATAAACCTTTTGTTGCGATTTCAACATTATTCGAACTAAAAAAAATGTACTACTCTACAAAGTATTATCTTGTTTTTTTTTTAAGTCGGATCGACAATTTTGTTTTAATTATTTAATAACATATTAAATCATTTTGAATTTTAGCACAAATTAAAATACGTAATATTTCAATGACAATAAATAATTTACCACAGATTAAAATACATATTTCTACACATTATTTTACAATTTAGAACCATTTTTGACAACGTTGTAATTATTTTTTTAGTCATTCAATTGTTTTTAATATTTAAGAGTAGGTTATTATTTCGAATGGCCCTTTAGATGGCTACTGCTTTGATGTTATTGTCGTCCAATGAAAACCAATTGGCATACTGGTTTTCAACTTAAAAAATTAAACTCTGGATGAAAACAGACCTTAATAATATCTATTTGCAAAGATTTATTTTTGCTTTGTATGACGAGACGAGCTTGCCGTTGGCCTGATGGTAAGCGATACGACCGCCCATAAACAGTAGAAGCACCATCCAACACCTTGAATTACAAAGTATTGTTTGGTATTCCACTGCGTTCGCCATCCTGAGACATGAGATGTTAAGTCTTATTATGTCGAGTAGTTACACTGGCTAGAATGTATTTGTGAATAGATTTCTGTCATTTGTTTAATAAAGTACATATTTTACTAATATAAATTTGGTCTTCAATAGTATCATTAAAGTTAAACATTAATCGCTATATTTTCAATTATTTAATTAATTTATCACACTTAAAAACCTTTTACAGCCACCCACATAAATAGCTGAACAAATTTCAAATCGCCAAATTATGTTCTTACCAACACATATTTTCGTCATAAATAAAAAAAAAATAAAGAAATTTTGTTTATTCCAAATTAAAAACAATTTCACCAGGTATAGGGGATTTAAAGTTTTGAATTGGTTCAACTATTTTCGTGGCTGACTGGACATTCATACTCATTGTTTTGATTCACATAACTTCCTAACTTAATTGACACATCCTTCATCCTACAATCTATTACCCCTGTACTGTCCAGTGGCCTAAACTTACTGGCTTCCTCTATACTTAAGAGGACAGGTTTTTCTACCACGAAACACTTCAAAGTTCTTTTACAAACGAATGTCTTTCACTAACATAATTCAATATCACAATTCTTCTATTTCACACCACAAAACCATCATCAGAGTTTATCCTTTTGATTACAGACGTGTAAATTTCGTTCTCCGCTTTCAATCCTTCCTTCCCTCTATAATAAGGGAATTCGTTATTCGTAGGAAGGTAATAAATGCCGGGCTTAGCGAAATTCGTCTCTATACCCATGTAGTTAGTTTCTGAATTATTGAAACACTTCGCAAACCTTGCATCCTGGACGCTGTCACACTTCATTCCGATGAATTTCTTCGGATGCTCCACGGCCTGCCACCAGTACAATATAGCTCTGATATGAGAGCAAATAACTAAGCAGGGAATGTACGGGATATCGCTCGGTTGAAACTCTCCCCCATTGACATAAATATCTACATGTCCAAGACGTTCTGCTATTCCAAAGCCATCGATATTCGTGTGGATAACATCGACGTGGAGTCCGTCAGTGGGAGCCAGTTTGAACTGCGGGTCCATGTTTCTGAAACAAGGTCCCGCTGGGTCCAAACCGGTGACTCTTGAGATCTTCTGGCCGGTTTTCTCGTAGAAGTATTTCGCTGCGTACGCGACGATGTGGGCTCCGAGGCTGGCCCCGACTAGTTCTAAGGAGTCGCTGGTGAGACCTTGGTCTACCAGACTGACGAGGAACTCTCCCAGCTTCTTACCAATCGCTCTGGTTAGGCGAACTGATCTGGAAAATAGAAAATATAATAAAATTTCTGCGTTTTAATTACTTGTCTCAGAAGGATCTTCTAAACTCAGAAGAATGTTCTAATTGATACGTTACATTATCTCAGTCTGTGGGGTTGCTGCTACATATTTTCATGTATGTCGATGGAAGGATTTGGTTTTGTGTTAGTTCGGGATAATATGGCGTTAAAACTCACACGAAGAGTTAACCGACCTATATACTAAACTTGGATCAAAACAGTTTATATAATCGATATTATTTGCACTAAACTTAAAAAAACGATACTAGTGGTATTTCTCTCAAGGAGTAACGTCATCTTGAGATATAATAAAATTGTAACAACCCGATATCTGTACATAATAAATACTAAAGAAAAACCTTAAAATGAGGGGTCTTTATTAGAGCTCCGAAAGGCAAAACAACATATTATATAATCTTTGTCTGTCTGTATGTTTATACACGCATCACGCAAGAACTATTGCATGAAATTAGGTTAAGTTTCTAACGATATATTGCTAGAGGTCTTATTAAAAATATAGGCTCTATTTTATCCCAAGAAAAAATTAAGCGGGACTTTTATTATTATTTTTTTCACACAGACGGAGCCACGAGCAAAATGTAGTGCTACATAAAAAACATTAATAAAAGATTAAAACCCAAACCCAACAATTCAAAACCCACATAAAATCATCACAAGGAAACTTGATAAACAATCAACAATTGATCATTCGCCGCGCAATAAAATCGTTGGGTTTTAAAAATTAAATTACCGTTTTATGGTAGTCAGTAGTTCGCTATACAATGCATCATCTGCGAGCGAATGGCCATTTTGGACCTTGACTCTTGAGTATTTTCCTGTGGATTTTATTATGTTGGACTACGCCTGATCTTGATGATAATAATCCTATTTCCTTTGTACGTAGTTATTTACCTTGATTTTGCCAAAAGATAACAATAATATATCATTGTCAAGGCTACTAATAATGTCTCTCTTAATAAAATCAAAAATGAATAAATCCCTCCTAGCCGAATTTCGGGCAGCCCAATCTGAACGGAGATCAACCAATCGATGGTAGGTCTCTCATATGTGAGAGTCTGCCTGGGTAGGTACCACCGCAATGTTTATTTCTGCCGCCAAGCACCAGTGTGATGTCACTTTTGTGTTCCTGTTTGATCTTGTAGCCAGTGTAACTACTGGACATAAAACTTAACGTCTCATGTCTCAATATGGCGAGCGCAGTGGAATACCAAACAATACTTTGTAATTCTACGTTTTGGATGGTGTTTCTTCTGTTTATGGACGGTCGTATCGCTTACCATCAGACGAATAAGCTCCCCTTGTCATTCAAAGCATTAAAAAGAAGGTAAAGGGGAGAATGTGGTTTTATTGATTAATACAATGTCAAAATGACCTCGTATATGTAAAAAGAAAACACTTACTTAGGATAGATATGTGTGAGGAACACAATCGTCTCTGTGATGAAGACGTTGTACCCTCGCTTGGAGTACGCAGTTCCGATGGCCTGCGAGTGGGGGAACACTGAGCTGTCCAGGAACCCCACTGCGTACAGCACTGTCTTCTTCGTCTTGAAGTCTGGAATGGAGCAGGAAGATTTAATTTTATTTTACATCCATTTTTATATAGTTATTAATGAAACTACATGCTCGTTTTTACTTCAACATTGTGCCAAAAATCATCCACGAATAACAAATATTTTCGCCAAAACTCCCGAATAAAATTTTGACGATTTTTATTATCACTTTATAGTTTAGTGTTAGTGTTTATGTAAGTATTTTGTTGCCGTTGACAACCCACACTAGGCTAACGTGATCAGTAGATCAACCTTCTCAGTAATACAGGAGACCCAACCCGAACAGTGTGCAGTATATTATACAGAGCTGTTGTTATTACTATAAAGTAAGATTAAGACGGATGACGGAGCTCTGACTGATATAGATGTCGCTCAAAAAAATTACAAAAGAATTGAATATGCTACCGCGTTAAAAGAAGATTACGAAGGCAGAGAATATTCTACTAATTATTATTATAAATGTGACACTTTGTAAAGGTTGTTTTTGTATCTATCTAAAATAAAATTATAAAGAAATACGATTTTGTTTTGTATGTTTGTTAGGGATAAACTCAAAAACTACTCATATAACAAATTTTGAAAATTATTTCATAATAATAAGGTACATTACATCTGAGTATAATAGGCTTTTATACCCCGGAATGGGCGTCAATACGGGCGGAGTCACGGGATAATGCTAATTCGGAATAAAGGCAAAATTGCTGAACAGATTTGGATGAAATTGCACAGAGACAGATCTTGTGGCAGATTCATATGAGAACAAAACAAACAAACACACAATACGCCTTTGTCTCCCATGGAGTATGCAGACCTTTGCATACTACCAGATGTAGAGATATCAGTTAGTACTAGAGCATCCAGTTTTCAGCTGTGCGCATTCCGTCCCATGTTGTAATAGCTAGACTCAGAGCTGAAACTGAATAGAAAAATCGATCACCCGACCCGGGATGTAAACCCGAGACCTCAGAGCGGTAGTCATATAGCACACACAATACAACCACGCCACCCAGGCAGTCCAATAGATAGAATAGGTAAGCAGTTTATTTAAAAAATATATACATTAACACTTCTATCTTATAAATTGTCTAGAGCTGAACTTCAAGCAAAATCTAGTTATTGTAAAAATAACTTTAAGTCATAAATTTTATAAATCAATTTACCATACCATCCAAATCATATTCTAACACAACGTAATGACAGCCCGTCAGCTCGTGGCCATGCATTATTCATGCAACTGAAAATTGCATCGTGGTAATAAATCGCAGCACATTCTTCATCGCATGTGTTATTTACGCCATTATTTTTAGATTTCTTTAAAACTGTTATGTGATAATTTCCTTCCTTTCTACAGCATACGCATACGACTTTATCTTCGCATGGGTAACGCTAATCTGTGTATGTACATCCGATGAAGGCCGACATAATATGGTACTTGACTATGTTTGATTTTGTTGCATTTTTTTAATGTG
Source organism: Manduca sexta (assembly GCF_014839805.1). NCBI lineage: Eukaryota > Metazoa > Arthropoda > Insecta > Lepidoptera > Sphingidae > Manduca > Manduca sexta. Next base: position 450,906 of record NC_051118.1, on the reverse strand, counting down.
TAACAACAATAAGTACAAAAAGAAATCTTTCTGTGAAAACAGCATTAAAATTCGATGAAAAATGAGGCAGTAATTCAAATTTCAAATATTGCTATGTGCAGGAGTGGGCGTAAAGTGGGGATATCATTCTATCTCTTTCTTTCGCTCGTATCCTAATTCCCGCTGACGTCACATGCAAGTATTGCGTCTCTTTTCTGTTTTTTGACACTTACCCCTACTACCTAATTTCAATGGTTTATAACTTGTGAGTTTTTCATCAGATTTCAATGATTTCTTCTGTTTAGGAATTTATAATAATAATGTATTTCCTCCATAAGTACAGACAGAGGGAGTACTCGCAAGGTGTATAAACCCCAACTAGAGTAATGTATCTTAAAGGGGCCTCTACGTGTTGGATCCATGTCCCCACGCAAGCCTTCCAAAAGGACCGGCCTTTATGCCGTGATTTCCCGCAGGAAAGATACAACATAATAATAATATCAGCCCTGTATTATGTACTTGCCCACTGCTGAGCACGGGCCTCCTCTGCTACTGAGAGGGATTAGGCCTTAGTCCACCACGCTGGCCTAGTGCGGGTTGGTAGACTTCACACACCTTCGAAATTCCTATAGAGAACTTCTCAGATGTGCAGGTTTCCACACGATGTTTTCCTTCACCGTTAAAGCGAACGATAAATTCACAAAGAATACACACCTGATTTTAGAAAAGTCAGAGGTGTGTGCCCTTGGGATGTGAACCTGCGGACATTCGTCTCGGCAGTCCGTTCCACACCCAACTAGGCTATCGTCGCTTTTTAGGAATTTATACGACGTACATATTTTATAAAAGTAATAAAAAAAAAATAAGTCAAATACCCATTGTGTCGACTGTCAAGGTGTAACCATCTCTCATCAGTCGACATTCTATTGGAACCCACTCCACTTACCATCAGGTGCAGTGGAATTACTTTGACATGCCCTTAAAAAATATACAGTAATGACATAACTCAAACAACTTGATAAATACATTTCGCTCACGTTTATTCTAAGTGATTCTTATTAATATTCAACGTAATGGCGTTTCGCAGATAATTGTAAGTCATAGACAATGTGATTATTACCATATGTCATTATGATTTACGTGCTATTTATCGCGTGGGTTAGATATTTTTATGAGACGGTCAAGTCGCTCGTTTTAGTGTAAGCGCCACCTCTCAATGTTTGTAAACTTAATGATTTCTCATGTTTACGCGAATGTTAGACATTGAAAATAAAAGTATTTAACGCATTTTGTCGCGGTTTTTATATTATTATTTTCTCCCGACGTTTCGAAGACTTTGCAGCCGTCATGGTCACGGGGGGGAACCATGAAGGCTGCAAAGTTTGTAAACTTGCAAAATATTCAATCCGTTTAAATATACTAATCAGTTTTTAATGCTGTATTATTAGAGGTTGAACTTAACGTTTTAGATTTCACTTTTTATCATGCCTTTATCCCGAACCGGTGGGCAAAGGCTATGGATTGCCACTTAGCACGATTCTGGCATACTTCTCTCGCTTCCTCCACCTTCATCAATCTTTTCATGCATCCCCGCCGGTTCAAGGTACTTTTGACCTGGCCTTTACTAATGTCAGATATCTGATATTCGAAGGTTCGGTGCGGTCGATCCCTACCGGCTCTTCCATCCACATTCGCCTTATATACCCGCTTTGTCAATCTCCTGTCATCCATCCTCTTCAAATGCCCAATCCATCTTAATTGCTTACGTAAAATATAGGCTGTATTGTAATAGGGATGTATCCCGAGAAAATATAAAGTGGTACTTTTTCACAGAGACAGTGACGTAGCATAAGCTAATTATATCATAAAAGTATTATTTAATTACAAAGTTAAGTGGTCCCTAACTATAGTTAGAATCAGTCCTCTGTGTTTAAGTTATTATCACCTTAACGAGCTTGGGATAGTGTTTAGCATATAGTTCATAATGGAACGAGCAGACCGCTCGTTGACGGTAAGCGACATTACTGCCTATAAACATTTTGCTGGTGGTAGGATATATTTTATATCCGCACGGATAGCGACCACCGTACACAAGGTGTTAAAACCCGCCATAGTGGCCCACGTAAGTATGCCGCGTTCTGGGATCAGCCTGTATATTTAGTTCCAACAGGCCGGCATAATTATGACGACTGAGCAGGGGTAATCATCTCTTGTCAGTAGCACTTTAACCTACATTTTTATCAAGGGCACGACAAAGTGGCTTAACTGCACCTATAGATACGTGAAGAGATACCCAAATACATGTCAATCACGATAAACATCCCTGGCGAATCGGCACAGGTATGCCGGCCTGACTAATTGCTTCTACATACTTATGCTCTTATCCTTGGCTATGATCCTCGGAGCGGATTCGATGGCCACCGACCGCCTGGTGACCTGTCCGTCCAGCTTGTGGATTGTGATTTGCAGCTGTGGCATCGTCATCGTGCTGATTGTCGCGTTCTTCATCACTCCAGGACCTGGAAGGGTTGGCAGATTGGTAAAAACGTAAGATTATGTATTAAACAAGGAGTTTACATGTCTGATTTCTGTTACCGTAAAACGAATAATAAGAAATTACCTCAAGTAAATATCGAGAAAGTGAATATTTATGTATAATGATTTCTTATCTATACGCGAACATTAAAAATTAAAAAAAAACGTATTTTATCATGCTTTTCAGTCCCCTCCGTGACCAAGAAGGCTGCAAAGTCTTCGAAATGTCGGGAGAAAACTAAAATATTAAAACCACGATAAAATCCGAAAATAGTTTAATTATAATATTAATGTATTTGTTTATAGTCGTTTAACAATATTATACGAATGAAAATAGATTCGTGCGTCGTACAGTCACTAATAAAAGTAGCCGAACAACAGGGATTTATTTTACTTCGCACAAAGAACAAAAAAATAAACTTAACATAATCAATTGTGTTTTGTGAAAAATCATAAATCTGTACACGTAGTTCACGTAGACCTAGTTTGCTTGTTCTACCAAGAATACTAACTAGTTGTGCTAAAATATATAAAATAAAAATATAATTTTAATTTGAAAAAAAAAAAATATTTTTTTTATAATATTAAAATAAATAAAAAAAAAATTGCCTTTGAAGGTGCCCAATTTACAATAAAATACCATTAAACATAAAAAATGAGCACAATTAATATTTTGAAATAACAACAAAAATAAAAAAATTGAGCACAATTAATAGTTTCAAATCTCGGGTATAAAGCTACACAATTGAAAATCAATTACTAAAATATCACCAGTGAGTTGTTAAAATAAAAAAGCTTTTTCGCGCAATAATTACCTATTACAAAATTAGTTATTGTGTACGACGACCACTGCACTTCAATTATTATTTATGTTATTCTCGTGTAATTATTGTTCTTGAGAATATAATTTCTTTAACCCAAAATATAGGCGATTTAAATTTTGAATTATTCAGCTACTATTGTTGCTGTCTGTACGTAAATTCCCAGGGTTAGCATAAACATAAATTTACTGTTACCATGGTTACGCAATTTACAGTTCGTTTACTAATATCTCTGCGTACAGAGATAAAACGCTAGAGTATGTGTGATAATTATCTACAAATTGTTTCTGATTATATGCTAGTTATACGGATAATAATAGAGACGTAACACAGTTAATTATTACGGCAATTAGTTGCTGTTAATCATAATAAGTACTTCCAATTACTGCTCGTACGTTTTCTTGTCTAAAATAGATTTATCAAGCATCTCCGAATAGGGCCTACGATCTGATTTTTGGTTGTGTAATCTTTCAATATATACTCGGTGAGGGTTGCCGGAGTCCGATGGATGAGTGCGGCCCAGAACCGGTCCCTGTGGCGCTCATTGGAGGCCTATGTCCAGCAGTGGACGATTCCCGGCTGAAATGATGATATACTCAGTGGGGGCCTTAATAAACGCGTAGCTAGTAAGGGAAGATCTTGGTGCCTCTTGCTTGACCTAGCCGGGAGTTAAATGACAAAGGTCCTTAATTTTAATATTTTGTAGGTAAGATGTTGGTTAACAGGATGGTGACACGTGATTCACGTTATTTTTATTCCATTTTTGTATCAATTAAACAAGCTTCTACAATATAATATTTATTTTTTAGCAAATTTCGCCTATTTTTTACAAATTTTGGTACATAATTAAAACTAAATTCATATGATTTTACAAATTCCACGAACTGAATGTGGCCAAGTAACTTTGCACCCATCGATTTATAAGAAATAATGCTTAGCTGGGAATCATAAAATGCTTGAGTTTCCAAAAAAAAAATCTTATCTCAAAGTATTAAATCTGAAATAATACGTATATAGATAGGTAGAACATAATAGATAATAATGACAAATATTTTTAAAATATGTTTATTATTTAAGATGATTAATATTTTTCAGAGGACAAAATTTTTAATAATTGCCTTTTTTAAACCTAAAAAGGGGAATCAAATGCAGTAAACGCCTCTCATATGACAATCATATTAATGGATGAACCCGCAAAAAACTCTAGTTCAAGTTAAATAGGTTTTATGTCAAACCAACGTATCTGTTTCATAAATCAACACCAGTCGACACTGACCTCTCTGTGCTTGCAAGGAATACTATTTCTAGCACCATAATTGTAGGCTAGACTTGTTTTAGGCCAGCTATACTCAACCTGAGTCCTGTCGGTTTTACAAATGGTCCGTCACTTCAAAAATCATTACTTATTATTATTTATTTTATGATCAGCCGTGTATTATATAGGGTCATTTTGACATTGCGTTACTAATGAAACCACGTACTCGTCTTCACCTTTGCTGACATTGTGCCAAAAACCATCCTTTAATAAAGAATAATTTCACCAAAATCCTGGTTTTAGTTTTCGGATTTATTCATCATTTTGTAGTTTAATGCGAATATGGTCTATACGTGAGTATATTTCTGACTGAAAGTATGATGTTACCGCTGCAACGAATTTTCTTAGAGTAGTATTAAAATTACTGTTTTTTAATATTTATTTTTTTCAAAACTTACACTTTTTTATTTTACATCTACGGCTCAAGTAACTTATTGTAAAATGATATTTCCAAATAGATAAGTATGTAGTTTCATTTAGTAAAGCGATGTCAAAATGACCCTGTATACTGTCCCACTGCTGGGCACAGGTCTCCTCTACTGAGAGGGATTAGGCCTTCCGCCACGCTGGCCTAGTGTGGGTTGGTAGATTTCACACAACCTCAAAATTCCTATAGAGAACTTCTTAGGTATGCAGGTTTCCTCACGATGTTTTCCTTCACCGTTAAAGCATTACATATTATAATAAACATAAAATATACAGTCGAATTAAGAACCGTCTCCTTTTTTGAAGTCGGTTATTAAAACAAAATCCGCCCGCCACGTCTGCATATCCGAACGTGATAAACTCAAAAACTACCTATTTTCAGACAGTTTTTACTAACGGCCGGAGTTATTTAAGGTTTCTGAGTTATTCCTTAATATTTTGTACGTCAGAAAAATTTAGGTACAATGTATGGCCTGCTAACTATGCATAGCAGGGGTCGCTAGGCAAAACTAAAACTCTTTTGAAGATTGCTTAAACTTACATAACAATAAAATCATTCAATTGTTTTTTATACTATTAATTATATTGCACTATATCTGATGGAGTGAAGTGGGATTCAATAGAATTGCGACTGAATAGAGATGATTACCGTTCGACAGTCGACATAATTAGGCCGGGTTAGACCGGGATATACCGAGCTGATCCCGGAACGCGACACACTTACGTGGGCCACTATGGCGGGTTTTTACAAATTGTGTAAGGTAGTTGCTGAACGAGTGAATATAAAATATATCCTACCACCGGCAAAAAAAAAATGTTTATTTATGTACTAGCTTCCGCTCGCAGCTTCGCCCGCGTGGATTTCGGACTTCAAAAATGGAGGAGGTGCTCAATTTGTCGGGATGTTTTTTTAATGTATGGTGGTATGCAGGTGGTCCGATTGTCCGGTCAGGGTCTGATGATGGGATCCTGGTGAAATCGAAGGAAGCTTATAGCATGATTCAGTATTCACGCGTGATGGCTTATTATTAGCGTATTTCATGTATAACTTTGGTGTTTCTATACCGATTTCTATGATTCTTTTTTATGGAATATTTAATAATGTTAACTATTTTAATTAGGAATGACTGAGAGTGTTATAAACGTAAGAGTAGACAAATATAATGAGAAAGCTTCGAACTGCTAAGCTATCGGGAGTTACACGAGTTATTGTGAGTCAACCATAAAAGATAGACATATGCTGTCGTGGGATATTTTTTACATAATTTTAAGGGGAACATTTCCGTCATACATGATTTCTGCGTAGCTTTAACCATTAAGGTTGCACACGCGACGGAAGCTTAAAAAATGGAGTAACTTCTCCCGTTTTCCCAACATTTCCCTTCACTGCTCTGCTCCTATTAATTATAGCGTGATGAAAAGTATACTATAAACCAGCACAGGAGTATGACAAATAATTGTACCAAGTTTCGTTAAAATCCGTCGAGTAGTTTTTGTTTCTATAACGGTTATACAGACAGACAGACAGACAGACAGACAGACAAAAATTTTACTAATTGCATTTTTGGCATCAGTATCGATCCCTAATCACCCCCTGATAGTTATTATTTTGGAAATATATTTCATGTACAGAATTGACCTCTCTACAGATTTATTATAAGTATAGATTTGTAATAAGGTACACCAAAAGCACTAGATATTACATCAATCAATATTAAAAAAAGCAATAAGGTACAGCGTCTGATATGTGTGTTTATAATAGGTGAACACGTTATGTGAAAATGTTGTTAAAATTCTAAATACATATTACATGGTGTAGGTCAATTGGTGTTGTTACCCAAGATAGTAGAAACCATAACTAAGATTTTGTGGCCCGCGTGGAAAAAGATTGAGCACGCTTGCTTAGAGCTCTGGAACGGCATTTTAATTGCAAAAGGATTTATAAATTATTATGTAAGACTGGACGTTTATTTCGACGTAATAATTCTAGACGTAGTATTCTATTCAAGGTTTTAAATTTTATTTTAAATATTTTTTAATACTGTATGATTATAATCTACTGTGTAAATTATTATAGAAACTGGTTAGGTTAGGTTAGGTTAGGCTCTGATAGCGGAAGTTTTCTCGGAAAATAGTCTTAATTTTACTAGTGGTAGCTCTCTCATATGTGATATTCAGGCTGGGTAGGTGCCATCGCAATATCTATATTTGTCGTCAAGCAGCAGTTTCCAGACACTGTTGTGTTCCGGTTTGAAGAACATTGTAGTCAGTGTAACTACTGGACATAATAAGACATTTCTCAGGATGGCAAGCGCAGTGGAATATCAAACAATACTTTGTAATTCAAGGTGTTGGATGGTGTTTCTACTGTTTAAGGGCGGTCGTATCGCTTATCATCAGGTGAACGGCAAGCTCGTCTCGTCATTCAAAGCAATAAAAAAACACATTCTCTATCGTATAAAGTAGCCGGTATTTTTTAACCCGTGATTTTACCTATGTGTGTACCAAATTACATCGAAAACTATTCAGTGTAAACGTAACTACTCACAAAAAATCTCTTATAATAATAATATAAAAATAATTAATATCATCTCTATAATACAAAAATAAACTCATACATAAAACTCCTTGAGAACTCTACCAGAACCAACTATAAATAGCCAAACATTTTTAGTTATTTGATCAAATGTTTGACAAATACGAATTTTGATGTTTCCAGTTATGTCGGAATTTGACAAATTGCTAATTTGACTGTTAATTAGTTTATTTTGCTCTGTACTCGCCGAGAACTGTTTGAATTCGTAATGCCATAACAAATATAGGCTGGTTGTATTATAGCTATGTAGTTTTATGATTTTAATAGACTAATTCTCGGTAAAAATCTTGTAAATTAAAAAAGATAATTCTTCGTAAGAATTTTGCAGATATACAGGGTCATTTTGACATTGCGTTACTAAATGAAACCACATACTCATTTTCATCTTTGGAGACATTTTGCCAAAAATCATTATATGTACTACGTACTAGATTTGGTGTTTCGAATATTCACTGTGTTCAACTGCACTGAACTGCAATCCATTCAAAAGACTTTGGTATGGTCAACAATGAAACCTTGTGGTTGTGTACGGAGTGGCGCTCATGATATAGGAACTCGAGTCTAAGTGTAAACCTGAATTTAAATAAAAAAATATTAGTCAAATAAATAAAAATATTTGTTATTCAATTAAATTTGGTTGCTATTTTATTCCAGATTTTGAACAAATTGTTTATATCAATGTTCGTGTCTATAGAATATACGTCAATACACAAATAGATGAAATTAAATGTATGAAACATAAACTCTTATAACTATTAAAATAGCATAGAAAATTTATAAAGAAAAAGCTTACTGTCGTGTCCTGTATCTGAAGAAATTAAAAATAAATTGTAATATAAATTAACTCTTAGACGGTTACCTCATAGTCAACGTTTTTCTAAGATTATTAAAAACTCTATAAAACTATCCAAGGGTGTAATCGTGAATGATTTTAGGGTTCCGTATATATTAAATAATATTATTGAGATCAATGATGATTCGTAAATTGTATGAATTATAAACATTTAGATATTGATGAACTGAATTATGTTTTATCTGTTTGACTCTGTATTATTAAGAAAATAATTAGGTTGCGTTGGGGTAATACCGGATCATGGAGTAAAACCGGTTCAGAGTTTAATATCGGATCACAAGGCAATACCGCATGACGGAGAAATCCCGTTGTTTCAATATTACTGCTAACTGTAACTAATACTATCACAGTGGCAATTGGCAATTTATAATTGTACTACATTAAAAATTGCACTTTAAATTGATTTAACGAGATTACCCCATGAACCGATATTACCCCAATGGATCCTATTTAGTTAATTTCTCCTGCCTTAGGGTAAAAAAAATGCTACCAATTTCAAATTTTACCTATGTTAGAATCCATCCCACGCCAAACAACAGTGAACGAGCAGAAAAACCCAATGTAATTTTTACCGACCCGGAAATCGATCCCAAGACCTCAGAGCAGTCGTACCGCAATACAACAACGCCACCGAGACAAAATATAAATAATTTATCATCACATAAATATGTCAGATTTGAGTGACACACATGGTGAAGGTCGCCCCGCATTTCTTGTTAAGGCACGTAACCCTAAAAAGGAAGGAACGAAAAGCCACGACAAAAGCGGATATTAAATAAATTTTAACAGGAAATTAACGAACTTAGCGGTTTCTACGGCGTTCGCTATCAACGTTGTGTGAACGTCTTTATTAAAATATTTTCTGATAGATCTTCTGGTTGTATTTTCTGGAATTATTTTCTTAGTTTCAGTCTTCTTCTTCTTTCTAGTCTAACGTGGAATTGAGAACAGAAGAGAGTGAGAGAGTGAAGGAAACCAATTATTATTACAGGCTTAATTACTGACAGTTCGCACTTTTAGAGTACAAGTGGAGTAAACCAAAAATCTATTGTTTTGGGTATTCATAAAATTATCCGAGTTTAGATCAACCAGTATTTGGATTGTAATAAGTTCTTCTGTCCTATCCTTTCATATTTTTCTATTTTAAAATATATTGTAAAAAGAAATAGGGAATTGAGTAATTTTTATTCCATACATTTATCAAATATTTACCTCATATAACACCTAACAAATATTAATTAAAATCCTGTAAAAAATCAAGTTATAACTCACGAATATCGATAGAAGGAATAAGTGTCAAGAAACGAGAAAAGAGGAGCAATACACACACGTGACGTAAGGAAATTACGATGCGTGCGTAAGAATGTGATGGAGCGATATCTTCACTACACTTCCTCTTCTTGCAATATTAAAATGTGAATTATTGACTCATTTCTAAACTAATTTTAATGCAGTTTTCACAGAACGGATTCTTTTTCGTACTATTTGCTGTTACATCTAGAATAATATACAAAATCAAACATAGGAAGATACGCTAGCTTAGTTTCACGACATCTGTCTTATCTCAAGGAAATCAAATACTTCTTATTTAATATCGGCAATGTATTCATCTGGTATTTGTGAACGATGTAGACCATTTAATATTACATGATCTTTGCTCGTTTCTAGCAAATATACTTAACTAATAAAAAAGATAGAGTGCCCTGGTTGTGCCTCTGCATTCCCATTCGGAAATAAATGCGTGATGTTGTGTGTGCGTGTAAAAAAGGTAGAGGTGGTATCTATTCAACTAAATTCTAAAACGTTAATAACATAAAAAAAACCAGCGAACACCTCGGAAGTCAAGGCCCATTATAAAGTCAGCTAAGAGTGTTTGCACAGTCGAGTGTGGAATAACTTGGGGCAAATATTCTGCATACCACGCCATCGATTGATTTGTAAATATTGTAGCGAGTTTGTATTACTTTTGCAAACTTCCGCGTTCATATATTTATATATAAAAATCTATGGATAAGCCTGCTAAGCGACGTGATAGGCCATAAATGGTAGTAACACCACCTCTGCCCACCCCTTCGAAGAGATAAAGGTGTGATGCTATGAGTATATTAATAAACGTAAGTGACGATTAACTAATATCCACAATATACGACGTAAGTAATGAAACATTTCTACCAACACTAAGTAAAATATTACTAAGTGAAGTGCGTGATAGCCTAGTTGGCATTGGAAGGGACTATTGAGACGAAAGTTCAAAACCAAAGTTACAAAGCTCTGACTTATTGAATTCACTTATGTATTCTGTACGAGTAAATAGCGAGGGTGCAATGTGTAACTAATAAGAGAGTATTGAGTTTTGATAACTTATTTAATGTCTCTCACCAATTAATGTTTGCAAATGTTCGTCATTCTTAAAGTTAAGGTTTAATGTTAAGTTAATGTTCAATGTTAAGATAATGTTAGATTAATGTTAAGATACCGAGGACTGAACCCGACTGCCCCGGTAATCGGTTGTTTTACAACTACAACGCTATTGCCAAATACAATTTTTACGTAAATGCGCCGCGTCCATTTATGCTAACTAAGGTGTTCGGTCATATTACCCGAACATATTCCGGGCGCAGAAAAGTAAAGATAAGATAAAAATAAAAACTTAAAACTAATACATATTTTGATATCAATTACACTTATTGTTATACAGTAACAATTATGCTTATTTAAAACCGTTGCCTCGGTATAGGCGAGCATGATTTGTTTAGCACTGCACGTTTGTTTATCTTAGCATAAATATGCTCATTCGATCCACGGTTAACTATTGGCCACTGCACGTTATCACTACTGTCTCGGATCCTATCCGTTTTGGATCTACACCCGAAGGGGAACTAAAACACTGCACTTTAACACTAGGCTGATCGTCAGCCGTCATTTGCACTCGTACACTATTGTCGTGGGTATTGGGGGTAGGCTGGAGCTCGATGTCTGAGAGATGCGAGCGCTGCGCACTCGCGATCGCAGCCGGCGACGGCACCACAGGATGCCAGCTGCTAACACGCCTACGCCCACTAGGATGTAGCTCACCGAGTATAAGTGAACATCGTGAGGAGATAATGATGTTCCTAATTCGGCTTGGCTGTTCTTCATCTCTTCTATACGTTTGTGTAGTTTATTTAGTTTTAGTTCCAGCTCATTGGAGTCCGTGATGTTAAGGAGGTTTTCAAACGGTATTGAGGTATTGATTAGGTAGTTCAACTGATCTAATCTGGGTACAAAAACATTGTTTGTAATGTTCATTTTATTCTGTATCCTTCTTTGGGCATGGAGGGTGAAGTCTTGGCCTTTTAATAAGCAACCAGGTTCCAGATACAATATTCCAGCTTTGTATAGTTGTCCCAATTGGATTCGATCTTGGCAAATTATGTTTATGGAGTAGCTATTACAGAAGTAGTACAAATAGAGAGAAGGATTTGTTAATGGTATCAATTTGTTTTCACATGTTGTCCTTTTGACCTTACATGATTTGGTTCTGCTATCTACTGCACAAAATATGTTTCTATTTTTCTGTGGGTAAACTGGCTTTTTCAAATCGCATAGCCAATTTTCTTGCTTAGTACACAGGGACAATTCTTCTTTAGTCATGGTGATATATGTGTCTCTTTTTATATCTGTGGCGATGTATTCGGACAGCGGAATAATTTCATTCATTGTGCTCCCGACTTGATGAGGAACGGGTATTGTTTTATATAATTTATATCGATCTCGGCTAATAAGTGGGAATGTCATTTCAAATATAACATATTTTTCCGTAAATCTTGCTTTCAAATTTAAGAGTTGATATAGTTTCTTTACGTCATAGGGTTCTACTGGTAACATGGTATCATCTGACAAATGCGCAGAGATGGTAGTCAGTTCAGTTTGGAGTTGAGCAGGAGTGAGTAAATGAATGTTGACCTGTCCGTGATGAATATTTGTAAGTATATCTAGGATGGTGTCTTGGTTCCCTTTAAGCGTTAAAAATAAATTGGTTGCAATGAGAGACATTAAAGTGAAATCTTGAAGTAAAGACATATTGTTAATTTTTTGTTGTAGTCTGTTTGATGTTTTATCCAGATTAATTAAATGTTGATTAATAATTTTATGTTGCTGTTTCATGATGTCTTCTGTTCGCTTGAGGAGGTTGTACTCTGATTCAATGATTGAAGTTTGATTTTTCCATAAATCGACAATATGTTTTTCGTTCCGTCTGAGCAACTCGATATCCTGAGTGTATTTTTCTGCGAAATGTTCATCCAGTACACCGAACAACGAATTTGCTACGTAGCCAATTCCATTGATTAAACCGCGCCGCTGTCTGTTGTGATCGCGCGATTTCTGTGTCATCAAAAGTTTATTATAGTATTTTAGTTCACTGGACTCGTGTAACAGCTGTTCGACTATCATGTTACAGTGCCCGTCACCTATTGTTTTGCATGTCATATTCAAGTAGTTGGTTAATTTGTTAAATGCTTGCACTCCTTCCCAGTATGGAGACATATCATAGAAAATGACGAGGGTCCAAACATCCTTGGTTAAACTTAGGGTTGCTATAAGGTCAAAAATACAAAGATTGTTCTTTTCCTAACTGCGTGATGTTATAGGAACCTGTTACACTGCCACATATTATGGTTATGAAAATTGTTAGCGCCAACGTTATGCACGAAAGGGAAACATGAGCGTTCCTTTTTGTCCCTGTATGTTGTTTGTTTTTCTTTGTTAGACTGTTTCTTCCGGTTTGTTCTTGGTTCTTCTCCGATGAAATTAATTGTTGCTCCGTTGTTGTGGCTTCTAACGGTAGGACAGAAAGTTTCGTGATTGGCCTTTTTATAACACCATTTCGAGTTTTTAGCGTAACCACTCAAATGTATCCGTCGCTCCCTGGATGTAAATCAATCACTCTACCCATCAACCACTTTCCTGCAGGAATATTGTCTTCATGTATAACAACCATGGCCCCGATCTTCAAATTTGTTTGAGGCTTCATCCATTTGTCTCTCGAAGTTAGCTGAGTTAGGTATTCCATTCTCCATTTTTTCCATATCTGCTTAAAAATACTGTTAGTTAAATGCCATCTAGTTCGTGCATCCGTTTTGGTCTCAATTGTCGTTAACCCAGATCTTCCTGTTAAGAAATGAGCGGGTGTTAAATAATCTAAATCTTCAATATCTTCTGTAAGCGAACACAAAGGTCTCGAATTTAGGCAGGCTTCCACTTGAGCCAGGATTGTTGCGTATTCCTCGAAAGTTAGCCTTTGTTCTCCAATAACTCTTTTAGATGGTATTTTAAACTTCGAACTGCTCTCTCCCACAATCCTCCAGCATTTGGCCACGCCGGCGCGTTAAAGTGCCATTCTATGTTTAGGTCCGCTACTTCAGCTAGTAATTTGTTATCGTGGATTTGCTTCAGTATCTCATATTCTTCTTGAAGGGCTCTATTTGCTCCGATGAAGTTGGTACCTTGATCGCTATACAGGTGGCGTGGTGTTCCTTTTCTCGCTGCCATCCTTCTAAGCGCAGCTAAAAATGCCGAACTAGTCAGGTCCGATACTATTTCTAAGTGTACAGCCTTTGTAACCATGCATACAAACACCGCTACGTATCCCTTTGTTGCTCTCACGCTTCTTCCTTTGCTCAGTTTAACCTCTACAAAGCCTGTATAGTCTACTCCTGTATGGTAAAATGGTGGAGCTTGATTTATTCTGGCTGCAGGAAGATCCCCATTAGTTGGTACTGTTTTCTTGCTTCATGTTTCCGACAGGTCACGCAGTTTCTTAATAGGGCTTTCGTGCTGTTAATCCCTCCTGGTATCCAATATTGTCGTCTAAGTGTAGCTAAAGTCAGCCTAGGTCCACCGTGAAATGTTAATAAATGAGATTCCAGTATTAGAAGTTCAGCTAATCGACCTTTAGCTGGAATGAGCTTCGGGTGTTTCATTTCGACACTTATGTTTGCATGCCTTAGTCGTCCTCCCACTCTCAATATGCCGTCATTGTCAATAAAACAATTCAAATTTAACAGTTTACTGTTTCGGCTGACTATTCCATCTCGAATTATTTTTTCAATATCGTCCCAAAATTCCTTTCTTTGTACGTATTTTATAATTGTTGACTTAGCTTTACGCAATTCTAATAATGTTAAATACGGTGGTAAATGTTGACGTCGTGAAATTGGTGTCAATGCCCTATGTATCCATGCAAGTATGCGCACTATTTTTCTAAACGAATTATGTGTTTGTAATAATTCCTCTATAATTGCATTATTATGTTGTATAATGTTAACTTGTTTTATAATTCTTCTATCCTCCTCTGTGTTGTAAAATATATGCTGTTCTTGATCCTTTTCGACCTTATACGTTGGCAGCCATTCTGGTCCTTGCCACCACAAATGGTTTTCGACCAGCTGGGTCGCAGTTATCCCTCTGCTTGCGCAATCCGCTGGATTTTCTGTTGACTTTACATAGCGCCATACATAACCTGGCATCGTCTTCCTTATTGTGGTAACTCTATTCGCCACAAATGGCTTCCAGCGTGTCGAGTCACCTTGCAGCCAACCCAACACGACCATGGAGTCACACCATCCATAGATTTCGTGGTCACAATTTATGCTTATTCTAATTTTTGCCATTAGTTTGGCCAATAAATATGCACCGCAAAGCTCAATTCTCGGTAATGTGATCGCCTTTTTGTGTGGTACAAGTTTCGATTTAGCGGCGACTATTATAGTTTTATTTGTCGCTTTGTTCCGCGCGTATACCACGCACGCGTATGCTTCAATGGATGCATCACAAAAGCCGTGAAATTCAATAACCTCCTTCTCTTGGGTTAAAATCCATCTGGGGATCACACAACCTTTAATGTTTTCGCTATCAGTGATTAACTTAGACCATTCATTATAAATTTCGTCAGACATTACATCGTCCCATTTTAGATCATTTTTCCATAGTTTTTGAAACAGTAATTTTATTTTCGTAGATAAAGGTGTCAACCAACCTAAAGGGTCAAATAATTTAGATATTTCCGATAATAACTTGCGTTTTGTTAATTTTGATGTGATTTTCGTAAATTTGCAGCTAAATGTAAAAAGATCTTCCTTTGGTTTCCAGCTTAATCTTAATGTTTTTGATGTGTCTTCATCTTTAAAATTATATGTAGTGTCGTCTGTACGTAAAGTTATATTTTCGAGTAATTCTTGATTATTTGACGTCCACTTCCTCAGATTAAGTCCGCCTGATTTTAATAACTGCGTTAATTGGCTTATAAGATTCTTTCCTTGTTTAATGTTATAGGAGCCATGTAGAAGGTCATCCATAAAGAAGGAATTTTCTAAAACTTCTGCCGCTTCTGGGTATTTTTCACGTTCGTCTGACGCCAATCGTTTTAACGTCATGATTGCTAAAAATGGAGCTGCCTTTGTACCATATGTTACAGTAGTAAGCTGGAATGTCTTAATCGGTTCCTCCGGTGCTTGTCTCCATACTATTTTTGAAGTTGTTGATCCGTACTGTTAACGAGAATTTGCCGGTACATTTTTTCGATGTCCGCCGTATATGCATAGGGATACTGTCGCCATTGCAATAACAAACTTTGTAAATCCTTTTGTAAATTGGGTCCTTTGTACATTATATCGTTAAGACTAAGTTTTGTTGACGTTTTGGCGGATGCATTAAAAACAACTCTATATTTGGTAGTTGATGAATCCTCTCGCTGCACGCCGTGATGCGGTAGGTAGCATTCAATAGATGTTTTACTGTTAGTTTCTTCAGGTTCCATATGTCCCAATTCTAAATATTCATTCATAAAGTTTTTGTATTTTTGAGCTAGTATTTCTTGTTGTTTAAATCGACGTTCTAAATTTTTAAACTGCGCAATAGCTGTTGATTTTGATAACCCCAACTTGTGCTTTAAATTATCTTTTAGCGGTATCCGGACCTCGTAGCGACCGCATTTTAAACGTTTTGTTGTTTCTTCATACAGTTGAGTACATTCCTGGTCTTCTACTGAGAGATTGATCGAGTCACTAATATCTTCAACTTGCCAAAATTTTTGGATATCTTCGATGTTATTTAGAATGACGTTGCAATGGTATGTTTTCACGTTACCACATAACAACCATCCCAACTGTGTTTGTTGAACCAAGGGTTCATAAGCGTTCTCCGCCTTAATTAATCCACTCAAAACAATGTTTGCATAGACATCAGCTCCTAGTAGCAAGTCCACGGGGCTGCTGATGTAAAACTCTGGATCAGCTAACTGTACAGTGTTCATAAACGACCATGCAGGTTTTGGGAAAGTTTTATTAGGAAGGCACTTGATGAGATCTTTCATGATGAAAACTTCTGACTCAAATCTAAAGTTATTGTACATAGAACCACATTCTATCGTAATTACCCCTTTACAGTTATTCTCCTTAAGACCTACGCCGAAAATGACACCCTTACATCTTTGTCTCTTTAAGTTTAACATTTGGGTTGCCCTTTCTGTAATTAGCGAAATTTGTGAACCTTGGTCCACCAAGGCTCGCAAGTTAAAGTATGAGCCATCTGAGGCTTTAACCTTTACCAAAGCTGTAGCAAGTAATATCTCCGAATTGTCTCCTTGCGAAACGTGTGATGAACTAGCGACAGATTCATGGCGCTTTTCTTGATGCTGAGTGGTTTGATTACGGCTATTGATGTTTTGTTGAGTTGTTAAATTCGTAGATTTCGTAAATGCGTCATGAAGAATTGTATTATGTGCTGCTAAGCACTTTCGACATGTTCGGGTCGATGTACATTTATTTCCGTCGTGGCTAAATAAACAATTGGTACAAAGTTTCAATTTGCTTACTGTTTTAATTTTTGATCGTCGTCTAAGGTTAAAACCTTTTGCAATTATAAATGCCATGTTGGTTATTGCAAAGTGGGCAGTTAAAATTCGACGCGTGCATCGCTTTCGCAATAGGTTTGTTGATGTTCCAATTATTATAATTTCTAGATTTGTTCCATGAATTGAAATTATGTTTCTTTAAACTCGAAGATGTAGGAATGTTCCTTGTTTGAGGTGTATTCTTGAATGCCCCGCTATCTGTCTTTCTATGTGCAGTCTCCAAGTTTGTAAACTTCTTTTCCAAAAAGCTTAGAAACTCCTGTAATGCTGGCAATTCCTTGGAATTTTTTAATGTGTTGCGGTATTCATCGTATGTTTCCGGATCCAATTTCTGACCTAAAATATGGACTATCATTGGGTCCCATGATGATATGTCAACTCCTAGATTTTTTATTCCATATAGAGATTCCCGTGTAATATCATGTATTGTTTTGATGTGAGGTAACGATTTGTGCTGCTTGCTAGGAATGTCTAACAGATTGTTCAAGTATGATGAAAATATGCGGAATTGGTTGTCATAACGATTAGTCAGAATTTCCCAACTCACCAAGAAGTTATCCGAACTAATCTGCAGATGTTGTATAAGTCTCTCGGCCTCTCCCCCGTACCTTACTTTTTAAATGTTGCATTTTTGGGCTTTTGACATCGATGGGTTATTATGAATAGCTTCGGTGAATAAATCTTTGAATGATACCCACTTGTCGTAGTTACCAGTAAACACCGGAATTTCAAGTTGAGGAGTAGAGTTATCTCTATGTGCTGCAGACCCCATGCCTGTGTTGATGGCCCGCTTTAAGCTGTAAAATTGTTTCTCGTACCTATCGAACATCATGCTGTAGGTTTCATTGTCTCCATCCAGCTCACTCTCGATTTCCCAGTGCAGTGAATCTATTGCTGACCACCTTGCTTGCAGAGTTTTTAAAGCATCTTTAAATTCCCATTTTTCCGTAATTGAGTCCACGTCGATGATTGATGTTGTTCGCAAAAAGGCCTTAAAATTCGCATACTGACGCCGCAGCAAATCATCAATCTTACTATTTGTACCGGTATTTTTCACCTGCAGTTTAGCATCGCTTGGTCCTGCTTCCACGTTGCTGTCTTCGGGCCCGTGCTCCGTATCGGATGTTGCTTCTGTGCGGGTTTTTTGTTTTTCACCTGTTACCTGGTCGCCTGTTTTGGCTAAAAATTTCTTATGTTGCTGATTAATGAGAGATTTTACTTCCTCGTACGCCTTTAATGCCTGTTCATACTCCCGTTGTACAAAGTAAGGGTGGCTTTGACTTACCTCCATGCGAATACGGTCATGATTAAATTGATACTCTTTCCAGTAATCTTCCAAAGTATTTAACCGTTTTCTAAAGTAGTCTAATGTTTTTCTGTCGGCGCTGTCTTTTTTAATGTTAATACCAAGTTTAACAATATTTTCATGGATTAATTCTTGGATTTCTACAATGTCTGCCATGATACTTGCTTGCCGAAATGTTATTGAATAATAAAAGGAAAAGTATTACTTGCGTGACTGTTGATTCTTGACCTTACTGCGGTTGCTCACCAGCTGTTGAAGCTGCACACCTCACACTTCACTAGCACAGGTTGTTAGTTAATTGTTCAGTTCAACACCCCGCTTGACGGTTATTTGTTACCACACGCCACGCGAGGCCCCGTCGAAGGACCAAAAACTTAATGTACGAGTAAATAGCGAGGGTGCAATGTGTAACTAATAAGAGAGTATTGAGTTTTGATAACTTATTTAATGTCTCTCACCAATTAATGTTTGCAAATGTTCGTCATTCTTAAAGTTAAGGTTTAATGTTAAGTTAATGTTCAATGTTAAGATAATGTTAGATTAATGTTAAGATACCGAGGACTGAACCCGACTGCCCCGGTAATCGGTTGTTTTACAACTACAACGCTATTGCCAAATACAATTTTTACGTAAATGCGCCGCGTCCATTTATGCTAACTAAGGTGTTCGGTCATATTACCCGAACATATTCTTTATTGAATTATCGCTCGCTTTAACGGTGAAAAAAAAAACATCGTGAAGAAACCTGCATGCCTGAGAAGTTATCTATAAAAAAGTTTGGGGGTATTTTTTATTTATCTTTTCTAGGGTAAGTTTGCCATCTTGCACTAGGTTTGCGTGTTGGACTAAAGCCTAAGCCCTCTCAGTAGTAGAGGAACCCCGTGCCCAGCAGTGGGAGAGTATTAATATAACATTGGTAAAAGAAGGTAACAAAATACTTACAATCAGGAATGAGACCAGCCGGGTACCCTATATCTGATTTAGGTGCGTATGTGCCGGCCTGGATTATGCTCGACATGGCGATAACTATCGCTAACGAGAGCACAGCGACCGCATTTCTTCGCACCATGATTCTGTAACAAGATAACAATAATTATTCTTCTTTTAGGAGCATTGGAAGGTTGAAGATTAAGATTCTTATCTTTGATTGAATGACAACAGATTTGTTATTTTTTTTTATTACTAATGACGGGACGAGTTTACTGTTCACCTGATGGGAAGCGATATGACCGCCCATAAACACTAGAAATACCATCCAACACCTTAATTATAAAGTATTGTTGGTATTCCACTGCGCTCGCCATCCTGAGACAAGATGTTAAGTCTTATATCCAGTAGTTACACTAGATACAATATATTTTTCAATAAATTCAAGCCCTTGTGTCCAACGGGGTACGTAGGAACGTTGCTAGTACATCTGGAATTTAACTTATCAGTCCATGAATAGACAGACACTGCGATCTATTCTAATCACTTTTAAAATTGTTGGCATATATTATTTGGCGCGCATGTCAATGTACGTTTACGCAATACACTCGTTCCTCTTATATCAAATAAGGAATTTGTGAGGACACGTTACCTCCCAACTCGTTTTTGATAGTTTTTGTTGCTAGCTTAATTTTTAATCGACTTCAAAAAAAGGAAGAGGTTATCAACTGGACGTGTATTTTTTACTAAACAATTTCCGGTACTGACATTATACAGAGTGTATTTTTAGTCGAGGGACCTATTTATACACACGGTAATTCATAAATTGTATACAATTAATCTATTCAATCTAATCTAGTTTCTTTGTTTGAACACGCTAATCTTAGGAATTATAGGTTCGAATTGAAAATTGTTTTAGTGTTGAAAATCTTATTTATTTGGGAAGGATATAGGGTGTATATCATCACGCTATGTCCAATAGAAGCGGAGCAGATATTATTGGAAGCGGGAAATATTTGCAAAAATAAAGTATTTTCTTTAAAAGAATTGTTGCCGGTACATACGTTTTATAAAGGAATGATTATTTTTCATTAATTTCAAGTATCAACGGTGAATAAACATATTAGAGAGATTTTAAATTGTTATAATTATATTTTAATGACTGAAAAAATTAACTACATATTTATGTTGTTTCTTTGCGAAGAATAAGCTACACAGAAGATTTTATTTCAACAATCAATATAACAGCTTATATATTAATCCAGGAAAATCTTTTTCACACGGGCGAAACCGCGGGCAAAAAAAATATATCAAAAAAAAATTACAGAGTAATCGTCAAAAAGATTTTCTCAAAAAGGGCCCCAACATGTGGGTATCCTTCTGCAAGCTATTTGTTTGACCTATCTTATGATTTACGTATGAATTTGGCCTTTAAATATGATACGTTTGCCCTTCATACTTTTAGCTTAGGAAAGCAAAAACAGGTACATGCTAAAATTTCCTTAAAAAATAAATTAATAAATTTGGGACGAGAATCGAACACGGAATATTCTCGTTAAATATGGCCTTCAAATTACCTTACATACTGTATATTGTTACACAAAAATGCCCTTTATTTCCATGTATAGTTTTCCGAATCATTACTCTCTATCATTGTAGTGTACTTAATATTATATTATGAAGCGCAAGCAAATTAATTTTATATTTAACTGTAGTTTGAAACCGACTTCAAAAATGGAGGTTATCAATTCAACATGTATTTTTTAATGTTACCTCAGAACTCCGTAATTTCTGAACCGATTTGCAAAATTATTTTTCATTCGATTACACGTCGAGATTGGTCTGCAGAATAAAAAAATGCTAGCCAAGCTATTAGCTAATCAAATACATTAACAAATGTATGAAGAAAATGTTTCATTTTAATTAGTCATCGACTCTAAAATTTTTGACCAGTATAGTGTTATTTAAATAAAACTATTTTACGGATTTTATCGCGGTTTTCATATTATAATTATCGCTTGACGTTTCGAAGACTTTACAGTCTTCTTGATCACGGGGCGGACTGAGGTGTTGGCCATCTGAACAGTCAGTTCCAATATCTAAGGGACCTCTGTAGAAAGATATACACACGCCTAATTTCCCCGAAGATTTCAAGCATTCTTGTCAAAGAAATTCACGTTCAAGTATTTCTTTATGTTCGTTTGACAATACTATACGTCAAAAGAGATTTGTACTGTATCCGTTCATGAGTTTACTGTTACCGTATAAGTTAACTATGGCCGTATAAGTAATTATTATTACCATGGATTACTATTAAGCGCCACAGGGACCGGTTCTGGGCCGCCCTCATCCATCGGACTCCGGCGACCCTCACCAGATCGTCGGTCCATCTCGTGGGAGGCTTGCCTACGCTGCGTCTCCCGGTTTGTGGTCGCCACTCCAACTTTTCCGCCCCAACGGCCATCAGTTCTACGATCTATGTGCCCTGCCCACTGCCACTTGAGTTTCGCAACTCTAAGGGCATAATGCTCTAAAACAAACCGCTTGGGGGTATTCTAAGGCCCACAAGGAAAATAAATATACCCACCTGAATAATACTATCACATAATAAGCCCAAAATGTAAAAACAAATAGTACTCACTAATAAAAGCAAACCCGGAAATTGACCGTGCACTTCAAATGTCAGGTAACCACTGATCGCTTTCAAAAAGCATAAAAATTTACATGCGAATAAACATACTAGTTCTGTTGCTTCTGATTTCCTGCCTTGGTGACGTATGCTTAGTATGACCCCGCTCTAAGTTGGTGGGTTTGAAACCCAGGTTAGGCAAAGTAATATTGGGTTCAGCTCAGTATCAGCCTGGAGTCTGGAATTTGTGCCCGATATTGCGATAGGGTCGCTTATTATCACATCATGGCACGAATCACGGTGAAAAGTAGGGCTCTGGTTGCGCCTCTGCGTACCCCGTCAGGAATTAAACACAAAAATCGTATTAAAAAAACAGTATTTATAAATCTGGGAATCAAATCCAGTACTTACAATCCACGGCCAGTATATGCTGCTACTAAATTAGAAGTTATAAGCGGCGATAGTCTAGCTGGGTGTGGAATGGACTGCCGAGACGAATGTCCGCAGGTTCAAAATCCAAACACACCTCTGACTTTGTTAAAGTTATATGTGTATTCTTTGTGAAGGTATCGCTTAACGGCGAAGAAAACATCGAGAAGAAACCTGCATACTTGAGAAGTTGTCTATAGGAGTTTTGAGGGTATGTGAAATCTCCCAGTCCGCACTAGACCAGGGAGGTAAATTAAGGCTTAAACCATCTCGGTAATAGAAGAAGCCTTTAACAGCAGTGGGCCTGTATATAATACAGCACGAGGCTTCACACTGCCGACTTCCTAACTCCGAACTGCGAGTAATTTTTAAGATGGAAAACCCAGTCTTATTTATTTTGGAGCGACTCGGAATTCGACCCCAGGACCTCAACGCCATAGTCATACTCGCGTACGCATAACTATATTACTGAAGCACTAATTTTGATTTTCCATACCGGTGTGCAAACTGCAATCTATATACAAATATATGATAATATCTTCTCAACCTTGCGAGCTAAGCTCAACATGCTAGCTAAGTTCTTGCCCTACAACTGATATAAAAATCTGATATACTCTCTACGATCCGCTTAACTTTTCTTAGCAAAGTTCTTGGCCCTGGTATAAATAGCCGATATACTTCCTTCTACAACTCGTTTGACATCATAGGCATCAAACCAAAAGACCTCCAGTCCACAGCCGTCATTTAAGCTACTGCTAAACCAAAGAGATCCTCATATTGAAGGAAATATAACGTATTTAATGGACCGCAAAGCTAGTATCCAGTAAGTTTCGTGCCAAATGTACAATCTATAATTTCAGTGCCAGATGGTCGAGAAACCAAAGCACACATTCTGATGTAATAAAGATTAATTCAGTTTGTACAAATAATGTTTTGGTTGTTTGTAAGTTGTTTCCGTGAAGAAGTTGTCTTACGGTACGACTTCGGCAGTGTGGTGTCGGACTTGGTGCCCGGGTCGGGCAAAATGATTAATTTGCTAAAATAGTGGTCATTTCTAAAAAAATAATAAAGAGAAACGCTGAGAATAGGAGTTAAAATTATAAAAAATTCAATCCAACGTAAGGCAATATTTAATCGTTATTGCAAAAAATAAACGTTACTAAAACCTAATTAAATTGGTATGCCGATAATGTTGGTGTTCTTGTAGAATTTTTGGCCACAAACGAAAAACCACCGTATACAAAATGTTAAAACCTATCGTAGTGGCCCACGTAAGTGTCGCGTTCCGGAATCAACCTGTGTATACCCTGATCAACAGGCCGGCAACTGTATCGACTGTCGAAGGTAATCATCTCTCGTCAGACGACATTCTAGTTGACCCCACTTCACTTACCATCAGGTGCAATAGAATTGCATTGCCGTAGACATATTAAAAAAACACGAGTATTTTATTGGCATGCAAATTTCTGACATATTAAAACAAGTTATTGTTATTTCAGGTTGAATCTAGATGGACTAGTCTTGGCTGTTACTAGCCACTGTATAATTATCATAGTATATTTAAGTCCGTTTTCTCCAATGTTATTGCATAATATAATAGAAAATTAGGTATAACATTGGGACGCGCATTAACCGTTTAGGAAGTTTTTCAATTCCATAATATAAAGTTTCATCCGAGATAATCGGCACTGTATTCCGCTCCATGATATGATAGGCTACTATGTATTGAAGTATAATTGTTAGCCGGCCATAGTAGCGTTTGTATTACTCAATGGAGTTCAGTGAACCGTAAATCTCTAGAGGCTGTTATGCGCCATTGGATCGAAACATTAGCTAGCTCTGAATCTAGATTCATAGACGTGTAAACTAATAAAATACATATATCACCTCTTTTATTTCCAAAAGCGTAGACGTAGGTGCCACTAGTGTACCCTTTTTGGCATGTGTCGTCCGTTGATTGATGATGGGGATTCAGCCTATCGCTATGTCGAGCACAAATTCCAGTCCCAAGTCTGGCCTATGCTTGATTTTGTACAATATTCTATATGTAATTGTTAATAATACGAAAAAGAAGCACTCCTCCAAAAGCTGTATAAAAATTGGTTAAAAAATGAGCGAGTAATTCATATTTAAAATATTGTAATGTGCAAAAGTGGGCGCGGTGTGGGGACATCGCTTCATCTCTTTCTTTCGCACGCGTCGTAATTCCCGATGACGTCACATGTAGGTATTTCGTATCTTTTCTGTTTCTTGTTAATGACCCCTTCCACCGAAATTCAAATACTTATAACTTGTTGATTTTTTACCGGATTTTAATAATTCCTTCTATGTTATAATTTATAATATGTAAATGTTTAATAATAGTAAAGAACAAAAATGAGTCCGGTACCTTATTGGTCGTACAGCGTACACAATACAATGACGTCACCGAGGCTACCAGTGAGACGAGCAAGTAACTCGCCTGATACATGACCGTCCATAACCAATAGCAACACCACGCAAACTTTAAATTATAAAGTACTGAGTGACACTGCACTGCATCCACCACCCTGAGACATTAAATGGTCTCATAATGCAGGAATTACACCGACTTGAATCTTTAAAGAGGCGTAGTCGGAGTGGCTGAGTGAGCCATATCTACTCTAGGATATTAGGGCAACCTACGTAATTTTATTAAACTCAAACTTATTAAATTATAAATTAATTGATCTCGTTTTTTGAGCACAGGCCTGCTGGGATAATACTAGTGTCACAAACAAAGCAGAACAAAACATTACTGGCAACAGGCATAATGTTTTTTGGCATCCATGAGGTGACTCTCGACCAACCTTCCATAAACAATAACAAAGGCACCTTCCCTTAATACAATGTAAAACTAAACAACATTTTTGCATAAATATCTTACACTCCATAACAATAGAATAGAAATTGTCATTAATTGTTAGTTTATTATCGTGTTTTTAACTTAAAAACATCTAAATACAAATAAATAAGTTTGAAAACAAAAGGCCGTTGACTTCGCCCGAATTTAAGGATGTAGTATTATTATAAAGTGTAATATTACTTATTTTAACAAATAATTCTCGCATATAGGATTTGATTATTTAACAAATTTTAATGCGGTAAATACTCTATCTATTATATGCGATAGCCTAGTTGGGACTCAAACAGACTTGCGGGACGAGAGTCCGCAGGTTCAAAACCCAAACTTCTGACTTTGCTAAATAATGAATTCTTTGTGTATTATCGCTTGAGCTAACGGTAAAGGAAGACGTCGAAAGGAAACCTACACACCTGAGAAGTTTTGTAACAAAAATAAGAATTTCGAAAGTATGTGAGGCCTAGCCCGCACTAGGCCGGCGAGGTAAACTAAAACTTAAACTTTCTTGGTAGTAGAAAAGGCCCAACCCCAGCTGTGGGGCAGTATATTATTTGCATACTTTTCAAATTCTTATGGAGAATTCTGATATATATTGCGGGTATTCATGCGTGATGAACGCCACTTGTTGCCTTGTTCTATTTTTTTTATTACTTCGAATGATGAGACTAGCTTGCCGTTCGCCTGATGGTAAGCGATACGACCGCCCATAAACAGTAGAAACACCGTCCAATACCTAGAATTACAAAGTATTGTTTGGTATTCCAATGCCCTCGCCATCCTGAGACATGAGATGTTAAGTCTCCAGTAGTTACACTGACTACTATATCCTTTAAACCGGAACACGCAGTGACTACAAATTGCTGCTTGGCGTCAGAAATAGACATTCCAGTGGTACCTACCCAGGCGGACTGTCACATATGAGAAACCTACCACCAGTAGGACACTGATGAAATGTAAAAAAATCTAACATTGTACCCGTCTCCGCTTGTCTTAAATACTGATTGGTTGGCCCCCAGTTCGGAGTACATACTACAGTCAAAACCAGCTTGAAAAATTTCAAGTTTGCGAATTTGTTGCTAAACATAATAATTACATTACAAGTCTTTCTTTTATAATTAACGAAATAATATAACCAACAATAATTATTTCGTAAACATAAAAAAATATTATCATAAAAAATGTATTTATATAACTTCATGGCAGTTAAAATGTTCTTCCTAAGCCCATAAAAAATTCGACAAATGTTTTAGTGCATTTAAAAATGGAATAAGTGCCATAAAAATGGTATAAAACTCTGTTTCGGTGGCGTATTTTTTTTTTCGTGCGCGGTACGTTGTCCCTCCGAGGTCCTGGGTTCGAATCCCGTGTCAGGCAAAGTGATGTTGGGTTTTTCTGCTCAGTATCTGACCGGAATCCAGAATTGCTCGATAGAGCGATAGGTTCGCCCCTTGTCACATAATGAGATAGAAGACATGTGGTGAAAATAGGGTGCCCTGATTGCTCCTCTACCTAAATCATGATTTAAAACAATATCTGATGCTTCCTTATAATCATTGTTACTGGGACTAATTTACAATTAGAGTGTGTTCGGCTAATTTCGGACGGTTTTTCGGTGTGTTGTGTGGAGTCACAAAAATAATTTTTTTTTTCTCATAAAATATTTAAGCGATACCAACATTTTATACATGAAACTGGTTATTATTAATGCTACTTTATGTGATAATTTAATAATCTTCCAATTCTCTCTGTGTAAGCTTAAAAATAGATGATAATATCTGTATAGAAATTTAAAACCCTTAGAAAAGATCGGACCTTCGCGGGGTAAGTTCGGACTCCGTTCTAATAACGCTTCTAATGCTAGTATGATAAGGTCCACAAATTCAAACATAAGTCTCAAAAATGTTAAGAAGAACGAAATCCACCTTTTTTGTTTCAATGCACATAGCGCACCCGTTCTTGGTCGTAGCATCAACTGTGGTATACAGGGTGGGGCAAAAAGAGACAGCGTAGCCGCCTACATAGCTTAAACTAAAAAATAACCATAGACTCGTAGTATTTTTCGTTATACGATCTTACCCCGTATCCGATCTTACTAGAACGCACCTTATATAAAATTTTATTGTAAAATGTAGGTAGATATTGTATCTTTGACTTTTCGGACGACAAACATGGTTCCCATCGTGACGTCGAAAGAAAATTATATAAATAAACGCAATAAAACCCGCAAAATAGTTCTATTTCAGGAATTCGCGTAAACATAAGAAATCATTAAAATAATTATACTAGTTAAAATCTTTCAATTCGGAAATTAAACATGCTTTTTCGCGCCAAAAACAAACCATAACCTCAACAAAACATATGTATTTAAATTAACGCGTGATTAAATTAATCATTTATGTTCGTAATTTCGAGGCCTCTAATTATTTTTATAAAAAAGGTGTGTACATGGTCATAAATCTAATTTAAATTACACGTACAGCCATAATACTTAAATTAAAAAAAATAATTACCGCATGGCTTCTTTTTGTGGTCTTCTATTGTCCTTGGTTTGTGGCGAAAACTTAAATCAAAATTGTTCTAAGATTATTTTGATGTTAATTTGATTGTGGTCCATCGCTTTATGGACCCTTTTTGTACTGAACAGTTGTGCGAACTCATATGTTTATGAACATTCCTAATGCTAGAAAAATACGCACGCCAGTTGGACAGTATGTCGCTCAATGGAGTTAAGTCGCATCACGTATGGCTCCTAAGTAAAATACCGTATCTGAAAATATAGTAATATTAATTTTTTAATGTTTCGTCATATGTACTGTTTACTATCAAACATTATAAATTGGTAAGTCATTTTTAAGGTAGTTTTTTTTATTAACTTTAAAATAAAACTATTTTCCGGATTTTATCGCTGTTTCTATATTTTAATTTT